>NW_021144803.1:199336-484524 GCF_900634625.1 Parambassis ranga | reverse complement strand
TTCAGTTCTGCAGTGACAATGTTCTTCCTCAGCCAGTTGTTGTCTTTGTCTTGTTGTCTGTGGGTCTTGTTTTTGTGGCTTTGATGACAGCCCAGCTGGGATAGCCACAGGTTTGCAGGGCCGTCCTGATGTGATGTTGCTCCTTCTTCTTCTCTGAGCTGGTCGGTACAGTTTGAGCTCTGTGCTGCAGCCATTGCGACAGCCATCGCACCTCAGAGTGATCCAGCAGTGCCTCATGTTCAGCAGCATACAGTGAGCAGCTTTAATCTCTGGATTGACAGACGTTATCTGCGCAATAACTTGCAGAACAGAAACTCTTCCAAAATATCTCCTTTCCAGGGATAGCACACCAAAACTATCAACTGAGCAGCACTGGAGATGCTCTGCTCTGTCGATTCATCCAACTGAAAGGAACATTTCTTACATGATCGCAGTCTATCCAGCAGCTGTGCCTGAATGTCAGCTGAGAGATCTTCTGTTCTCCTCCTCACCATGTCATTTGAAAAAGGTACAACTTTCAGTTTATTAGCTGCCTCTGTGCCAAGCAAAAGCTCACACCAGTCACATCTCTGTCCAACCGTACGGTCACAAAGCCAGGGGCAGTGATGCTGTTTTCCGGGATGTCTGAGTGCAGTCCTTTTTTCTAGCTCTCAGTCATCCATGACATCCATGCTGGACAATGAGTCCCACCCCCTGTCAGCTCTGCAGAGCAGCTTCAGTGGCAGACTGCTCCACCCTTGGTGTGTGAAGGAGAGATACAGAAGGTCTTTCCTTCCTGCTGCTGTCAGACTGTATAATAACCACTTCTGATAGGTGCAATATTCACACACCACAGTGTACAACACATTATTTATTTAGTTTTGATGCACTATGTACAGTTTTTCTTACAGACCACCTCTCCCTCCACTCACCTATTTATTAGTTAAAATTATTAAAATTATTATTAATTATTAATTAATACATCTACAGAACAAAAATTCTTAATTTAAATCAAATGAATGTGTTCTATAAAAAGGCTCTAAAGGTAAACATCACAGTAATTCTTCCTGTGACACCTTCACTACCAGTGATGGTAAGTGCTCTTGTTTCAAATGTGATGTGCACTGTACCACTGAAGCTCGTCTGTGAAGTGTAGAGCCTCTGTGTGTATGTCACAGTGATGTCAACAGAAGTCAGATAGGTCTGTTAACACATATAAAAACAACTTACTGAACAACAGCATAGATGTGAAGGTGAATATATGTCCCCTCACATGTGACATCTAGTGGTGCCATCGCAGGTTGCAGCCTCCTCATTCCAAAATCAATCCCTCCTCCACATAGAGTCAAAAGTTATAAATTCGCCTCATTACATGAGCGGTTGTGTGTAATGACGCGGCTCACCAGCAGAGGGCGTGTGACGGAGCAACAAGCAGGAAACTACAGGGGAGAAGAGACACAAGCATCCACAGATCAGATCAGACACTCAGCTCTTCTCTCTGAGACCATGATGATACCGTCACATATCATCACTGCACATGTTTTTGGCTGCACGTCTGGAAATGAGAGGAGACAGAACATTATCATACATGTTGCATAAGTAAAGTCACATGACATGCACCACTGTAAATAAAGGAAACCACATATTTTTAAGACTCTTAGAACACAGAGCTGAAGGATGAATGTAAGACAGCAGTTTGTTGCTATCTGACTTTTCTGCCAACAACAGTGAACATGGTCTGGACCAGGGTCCCTTTAGCCACCAGGCTCTCGATGGCCTCCACATCGTATCCTCCGGCAGCCAGAGCCTTCTGGAGGGCGGCTGCAGACACGCCGCTCCGCTCCTTGGAAGCGGCCACAGCTTTCACGATGAGCTCGCTGACGCTGGGGCCGGACTTGTTCGGCTTGGAGACCTTCTTCTTCTACGCTTCGGCCGGAGCGGCGGCTGGAGCTGGAGCTTCTTCTGCCATGTTCAGTTCGTAGCTGCAACACAAGCACAGTCAGAGTGTATGTGTGAATAACAGAAGCTCTTCACTGTAATAAATTTCAAGTCTGTTCAACTTAGAAATGAAAGTTCAAAAGTTAAAAATGTGAGTAAGTACAACTTTCAGATAAGCTTGGTTTCAACTCAAAAGTGTAAATTGAACATTCTGGTAAACTAATATTTGTTCATTTTTAAAACATGATGCTGTGAGTTACAACAACTTATTTGGTGTATTTTTCTTGTAATTGAACTTACTTTAATGTGTCAAACTAATGAAGATCTCCACACTATTTCAACTCATAATTTTCACTTATAGATAATAAAAAATGTCACTATAAATTATGTGGACTCATATTTTTCAGTAGTTTCTACTTAGAACAATGATTTTACAACTCATATGTTCAAATGATTTATTCAAACAAAAAATCTGTTTTTTTAACAACATTCACTCCAACAAGGAAGGAGGTACAATATAAAAACTGCCAGGCATATATATTCTTACATATATGCCCATTCCTGCAGTGAGAAGAGCAGCAACAAAAAATAATATTGGTTCTCACTTTATTTGAGTAAAGAACAAAATATAGTCAAAATACAAACAAATGCCTTCTAATTGCCATTCCTAATTGCTATAATTTTCCATTTTTATTCTTTTATTTGTAATTCTATTTTAATTAAAAGATAAAATCATTCTTATCATTGTTTTTAATTGTATTTTGAATTCTAGGTTATTTGTTACTTATCTGTTTCTAGTTTTTATGCTTCTCTAGTAGCACACTGCATTGTCTTATTTGTTCTGCTGCTGTAACACTCCAGTCCGGTAGGCGGCGGTAATGCGCCTTACAAGGTGGCTCCCACCACCAATAAACTGAAGAAGAAGAAAAGAAGGAAGGAGGGGGAAGAGAAAAAGACGAGCACAGCCACAGCACATGTGAAGAAGGAGTTTGTTGTTCGCTAGCTGAACAGAAGTGTAACTACTGTGAGTGTTTCATCATCTGAATGGCTGCTGCGGAGTCTCTGAGAGCTTTTATCAGCGAGCGGCTAACTGCTGCTGCTGCTGAAATATTGGGAGTGTTTGAACAAACTATCGTCCAGTACGAGGGAGAGCTGGACCGTCAGCGCAAACTGCTGGATCTGCTCCTGAAGCCTGAGATCAAGCTACACAGAACAGGTATGTAAACATGACAATGTCACGGAACAACAACGGCTCTGTGTGAAAAGAGTGCACATTCAGCACATAGTGTTTCTGACAGGAGGACACTGACTTCATGACTTGGAGCTGAGCTGGGTGAAGACGCTCGCTCATTACCACTGTGTACGTCATCAGTCGTTGAGCTGAGCATCATCGATGTAGCCCGAGTTGATAAACGTTTTCATTTATTGCGGTTCATCCGTTCAAACGGGACCTGAACAACAACAATATGAGTTTTTGTTCACAGCCAAAAGTTTAGCGGCGTCAACGGAGGTTTTTGGTGTCCGCGCATCTGCCTGATCAAAATACTGCAGCACTAAACAATCCATACAGACAACAGCTGCTTAGAATGCGCGGACATCATTATATGTTGTTGTCATCATCGCCATGGTTTGTGTAGTTCACTGTTGAGTTGTGGTTTAACCTGCATGTTTAAAAAGTAAACAGTGCAGCACTGATATGATCCGTTACTTGTTGGCTGGTAGCTGAATTCCACCAGTGCCGTGGTGCACACCTCCACAGACCACAGCCAGGTTCAGATGTGACAGCTTAACACCCTCCTGTCTGCCAATGACAGACACAGACAGCAGTATTATTTAAACAAAGTCCATGGTTTGGTTCCTGGGGATCAGGGATCAAGACTCGCTCAGTTACAGCACATATAAACTACCTGATCACAGCTAGCAGGTGCTAATTGTCTAATGATCCGTTATCAAACCTCCAGTGGTTCCAGATGTGATGATGTTTCTTTCTTTAACTTTTGGCTTCACAGTATATTATTTTCCACACAACAGAGGCCGTTGAACATGCTGTCACATGCTGGCTGCCATCACTACGTTCACTGTTACTGCTGAATTAATGAAAAATTTAATTTTAAGGAAGAAACGTTCCTGATGTTACTTCCTGGTTTGTGCATGGGGCACCTATTTATTGTGTTTAATAAAAAGAAAGGTGACCTTAAATGACTTCTTTTATGATCTGCTGCTGTATAGAAAACAGCTGCTCCCTATATAATGGCAGAGAAACACTGGTAAGTGTGGAATATGATGTAACAACAGTAGTTAGTAGTGTGTGAATGTCCCACACAGGGAAGCCTAATATTTTGTTACTGCACCCTAAGTTAGACTTGAAGAATGTCTGTTGACATGACATTACTGAAAAGCTGATGGTATTTCTATGTTAGAATTCTCTATATATAGAAAATACATCTCTCTGTGTGCTGTGAACCTTCTGACCCTCTGACCTGCAGATCTCCCTCAACAACACAGTTGTCAAGTGGAGGATGTTCTGGCTGACCAGCAGCTCTGTAACCAGAAGAAGAACTCCATTCTGGACCAGGAGGAACCAGAACCTCCACAGGTTAAAGAGGAACAGCAGGAAGTCTGCACCAGTCATGAAGGAGAGCAGCATGTACTGAAAGAGGAGACTGATCCCTCTATAGTAACTGCTGCTTATGATGGACCAGAACCAAACCATGACATGGTTCTCTCTCACAACGCTCCTCAAGGTAAAACGTCTCTAAAATGTCAAACTTGTGGAAAATATTGTCCATAACCAGATTAAAAGTGTTTTTTTCTTTGTAAGAACCTGAATGTTTGTTATTATTTGTGTTTATTAGAACTTTAATGTTGGTTCAGGTCAGTTGGTTGTTCCAGGTTTTAGATCTTTCCATCAACACATTAGTCAGGGCTCTTGTATGTGTATGTGGGTATGGACTGGCCATCTGGCATTCCGGGTAATGCCCAGTGGACTGGAACACATTTTTGGGTTAGGGATGGCATAATGTAATCAAAAGTTAGGGCTGAAACAAACCAGTATTTTGGTACTCGGATACTTGCCGATTATTTTAGCAATTATTCAAGTACTCGGATCACACGTAAATGTCATAGTTTTCTCATGGAAACGGCTGCAGCGGCATTGCTTCAGTCTAGGGCTGGGCGATAAAAACGATAACGATAATTATCTGATAATTATGTAACTATAACTTTTTTCAATAACAACATGACAAAAGTTCGATAATGCTCAATGAATGTGTACAAGTTGTGTGACGCTGCACATGTGCATTGCATGCTTGGCTCTCGAGTGCTACCATCACTTGTAGGAGTGGTGAGAGAAACATTAACGGCATATATTTTGGCTATTTTGTTTTTGTTTGTTGAAATTATACCTAAAGCACTTAGAACTTGCACATGCAGCCACGTTACTTGTGTTTTATAATATTGCCCCTTCGGAGTCGACAAACACTTACAGTTCAATTTTTGTTTTTCTCCGAAAAGAGGACACTTTATGCTTTCTATTAGTATACTCCGCCATGTCTCTGTCCTGTTTACAGGCTGTGTCTATGGGAAAGTCAGTGTCCAATCGGACGATCGAACAAGATCAACATTATTTTGACAAATAAAGAGAAGCTTAACACCACAATTAACCATCTGGTTTCTACAAACTGTTCTCCTCTAAATGTGAAATAAATAGATTTTACATATCGTGTTAATTATCGATATCGACTGATATGGAAATAAATGATCATGATAAATTTTTTGCCATATCACTCAGTCCGTCACTCCTCCATACCCGGCGCCAAAACCGTGTGTCTATGTGTCCGACCTGCAAACTGCTCACTCGCTTTTGAACCCAGGACCTCTTGCACTCAAAACACTGATCATACCGCTGCACCACAAGAGAATCATTCGCAATGACATTGGGCAGTCGTCGAATGCTAAATTAGTTGTCAATGAATTTTGCCTTCGAATATTACTTGAGTACTCGAGTAATCATTAGAGCCCTAAAAAAAATACATCATAGATATTTTCTATCAACCACAATGGTATTTGGGATGTTAGTATTAGTATTAGTATGAAATAACAATGTTGGTGATACAGCAGTATACCAAAGGGGTACTGGGAAACTCACTCTAAGCTTGAACTGGAAAACTTGAGAGCTCTGCTTTGTGTCCATTTGTTCCTCCAGTTCTCCCTCAACAACATGACTGTAAGGAGGAAGAGATCCTGTCTGACCATCAGCTCTGTAACCAGGAAAGAAAATCCAGTCTGGACCATTTTGAACCGATTGTCATCCAATACAAAGAAGAGATCAACCATCAGGACCCACTGCTGACACCTGAGATAAAGTTACACAGAACAGGTATGTGAAACTGCAAACAAGCAGTGAATCCAGTGACTCATGCAGGATCCTACTCAGTTCTGTGCAACGTTTATATTAAGCTCAATGATCAAAACTGTGAAACATGTTTTCTTTTTTATTCTAACCCTTTAGATCTCACTCAACACAATTTTAAGGAGAAAGAGCTGATTCTAGCTGACCAGCAGCTCTGTAACCAGAACAGGAACGGCAGCCTGGATTGGGAGGAACCAGAACTCCCACAGGTTAGAAAGGAACCGCATGTTCTCTGCAGCAGTCATGAGGAAGAGCAGCATGAACCGAGAGAGGAGACTGAGCCCTCTATATTGACTGTTGCTAATGAAAGGAACTATATTGAACTAGAACCAAGCTGTGACAGGATTGTCTCTCACAACTCTCCTCCAGGAAAAAAATCTGTAAAATCTAAACCTGGTAGAAAAGGTGAGAAGCCATTTTCTTGCAGCACATGTGGAAAATGCTTTTGTCGAAATCATGATTTAACTATTCACATGAGAACCCACACAGGTGAGAAACCACATTCTTGCAAAACATGTGGCAAGTGTTTTAGTCAATATAACCATTTAACTACTCACATGAGAACCCACACAGGTGAAAAGCCATTTTCTTGCAAAACATGTGGCAGGTGTTTTAGTCAATATAGCCATTTAACTACTCACATGAGAACCCACACAGGTGAAAAGCCATTTTCTTGCAAAACATGTGGCAGGTGTTTTAGTCGATATAGCCATTTAACTACTCACATGAGAACCCACACAGGTGAGAAACCACATTCTTGCAAAACGTGTGGGAAATGTTTTACTCAAAATGGTACTTTAACTACCCACATGAGAACCCACAAAGGTGAGAAACCATTTTCTTGCAAAACCTGTGACAAATGTTTCAGTCATAAAAGTAACTTAACTGTCCATATGAGAACTCACAGATAAGAAGCCATTTTCTTGGTTTCCACCATAACTCAATTATGGTGGAAATGTTTTAGACAAAATAGTGTTTTAACTGTCCACAAGAGAACCCACACAAATAAGTCAAGTGTTTGCCAAACAGGTGTGACCAACTGAACCATTTGTTTAATGTTCCTTGGTAGGTTTTATTTCTGTGTACTATTGAATGTGAACTGACAGCTGACACTGAGATCTGTCATGTTGATTTGTGTGTATGTTGATCATCAGTTCTGTTAGTTCTAGTTCTGGTTCTAGTTTTAATTCTAGTTCTTACTGTTAGAACAGTTAGAACTGATGAAGCTGCTTGAATGAGCAGCGAAACATCTTCAAGAAAACTCTACAAGTCCAGACGCCTTGCTTCAATCTTCTCTATGTATGATGACCTGGATGACTGAGAATCTTCATCAACAAAACAGCACAAAAAAACCCAGTCAACTAAAAGCTTGTCTGAATAAAAGTTTTTTCAGCTGGCGTTTAACAGAATCAACAGACTCAGCCACACGGATAGGGAGGGGCAGAGCGTTCCATAGTCCGGGTGCCATGCCTGAAAGGATCGGTCTCCCTGAGTTTTAAGGTGGGTTTTTGGAACCTCATGTAGGTGCTGGCAGGAGGATCGAAGAGTGCGTCTAGGGGAGTAACACACCAGCATGTCTGTGATGTACTGGGTGGCTTGCCTATTTAAAGCTCTGAAATCTTGGGTTAAAATTTTAAAATCAATTCTGAATTTAATGGGGAGCCAGTGTAAGGAAGATAAATTCGCGGTAATGTGTGACCATCTGTTTGATCCTGTTAAAAGCCTTGCAGCAGCATTCCGAACCAATTTCAGGCGTTTGAGTCCAGAATTGTAAAAAAACAAGTAAAAAGTGAATTGCAGTAATCTAAACGAAACCAGATAAAAGCATGGATAATCAGCTCTAGATCTGCATTTGACAACATCGGCCGTAATTTTACCTGTTTATGGTTTAATAATATGAACAATGAGCATTCAAACGTGTTTTTGTGTGGGAGCTTCTTTGATGAAGATCAGAGTGAGTCTTAAATGTTCATATGATTTATCAGATTTGTCAAAACAAATATAAAACAAATACAAGTGAATATACACACACACACTGCATACAGGACTATAACATACTATTCAGCCCATTCACCCATGTGAAAATATATACAACATATACAGGTCAAATATTATACAATGGGCAAGGCACTTTACCCGCATTGCCTCCAGTGCACTCACTGGTGTATGAATGCGTATGAATGAATCGGCGGTGGTCGGAGAGGCCGTAGGCTGCCGTTGGCAGCCACGTCTCCCCCAGGGGAGCTGTGGCTACCACTGGTCGTTTACCACTGCCACTGTGTGAATGTGGTGTGAATCTCAATGTAAGCGCTTTGAGTGCCTGCCCAACAGAGCAGAAAAGCGCAATATAAGACCAATGCATTATTATTATTATCTAGACATGGAGGACAGTGTTGATCCTAACAGGCTGATTTCACACAAGTGTGACTGACTTGGAGTTACATTGTTAAAAAGATTTCTTCTCTTCATTGTTCTCCTCTTTTTTTCATTCATTAGAGTGCTAACCATTACACCATGGAACCTCCTCTTTTAGGTAAACCTGCCTGGAAGAGAACCAGAGACATGTCTTGTCCAGATGGTCTGTCTTTCCAGAAACGGAGTCTGTCAGTGGTTAAAATGAGTGAGCTGATGTCCAGGTGTAGAACAAAGGAGCTCCTGCTAGCAGTGGTACAGTTTGTACCTACCAGCTTCAAATGAAGACAGAAGTGTCCTCTGAGGACTCACACAGCACTACAGTAGATCCTTATTATAGTCATCCATCTTGTCACATGACCTCACAACACACTGAACTGTTAGTGGGATTTGAACCCACACTATCAACAACAAATTTGGAACACCTTTTCCCCTCTCATTGATCCTCACCAATTATTAACTTCTTATTGATTCTTGTTGTCCATTGATTCATTGATCAATCAGTGACATCATCAATACAGCAAAGCTGAACTTCATGTGGTTCATTAATGCCAGCCTCTTATTGGTTGTTGCTGGTCATTAGATAAAGAATGACAGACCTATAAAAGGCTGAACTTTTCTTGCTGAACCTTCTCTTCCCTCCAGCCAACCCTTCATTCAGGTACTTTTACTGCCATAAGCTGTTGGCAAAGATAGGACCACTGTCCTCTATGGACTAGACTGATACCATCAAGGCCACAGCAACAGTAACTGTAATGTGAGGAACTGGGCCTGCTCATCTGACAAAGATTGCTGAAGGTAAACCTGTTTTATATTTGGAACGATCTTTATATGTCTTTAATGTAGTGCTGACTCTGCGGATGAAGGCCCCAGTCGAGCTGCCTACGGCTCCAACACAAAGATGTGCAGGCAGCGTTGGTGCGGTGGTCACCGCTGCAGAGGGCCAGCAGATACATGAGACTGCAAGCAGGTAGGAGACTGGCTACATGTTCTTTTACATGAAAGAGTGGACTGCTGATCGACACACTTGGCCCGCTGTGAGTGCCACCACGACAAAGATATATTTGGCTGTCTGAAGCCACTCATCCAAGTGCTGCAACCTGAAGCTGAGGCTGGACACCATTGGCTGCTTGGGCGAGGAACAGGATGTCAGCCAGCTGGAAAAACAAGCACTGGCTGAAGGACTAAACATCCAAAAGTGCCAAATTGCTGGAGCAGATTCCATTGGTGGAACTTATCATGAGGTGGAGTCCTCAACACACAGTAGAAGAGAGATCCCACTAGCAACTAAGAAACAGATAGTCAGCTACCTACAGAAACTGGAGAGGGATCAAATAATCAGCTGTCAGCTCTGCTTCCAGCTTTATCCAGGCCTGTATGGACTCCAAGATACACCAAGAAGGAGTCTCCCTCAGACCCATCATCAGCAGCACAAACTCAGTCACACAGAATGCGGTTAAGCACTTGACATCCTGACATCCTGACACCACACTGCACTCTGTGTTCGACTAGAACAGCCTTAATGCACCATTCTGATATGGATTGCTTCTGCCTCATATAGACCCTGGTGGGGAATAGTTTATCCATTCCTGATAAAGCTCCCGATGAGACAACACCTCGGCTGCCCCGCAGACGGCGCAGCCCCTGCTGAATGCCTCTTTGTTTATTTGATGTAGCACTATTCCAGGGTGTATCTTTCTGTGCCTTAATCTAACGTCCATTGTGAGCACATTCCCAGGGGCCATGCCGCTCCTGAGTGTGGCCCAGATCCTGTCCCCCCCGAGGCCAGGGAAAACCCTCCTCCACGCCTGGTCAGCCGCTGGTGGTCTCCTCTTGTTCCGGACGAAGATGTGATACAACCCTTTTGTTGGGATGTCTTGTAGGTTTTCTGGTCCTGTCGGGTATAAAACTCACAACAGAGTGGATTAGTTGTTCCTTGCTGCCTTCTCCCCCTCAGCAACCGTAACCAGCGCTGAGGGACAGAGGCAGCCAGTTTATCACATACATCAACAATGTTGCCTTTTCTGAAAACTATTCTCCCCCTCCTTAGGATGGCCAGGATCCCCGCAGCTTCTATGCCACCGGCCGGGTAGACAATGTCCCCGAACCGGACTAAGTATCATGACGTCATGGGCGACCTGATTCATGTTAGACCTCCACAGGGAGCTGCTGATGGCTTTGTTAATGTTGCTCTCCTGCTGTGGGGACAGAGGACAAACAGCCAGGACATGATTCATGGTAGACATCATTAGTGAATTGATTACAGTTATTTTTCCCTTTATCCCCATCTGTCTCTGCTTCCACAGGTTAATTATGTTCTTGATTTTTCCTGTTAAAATGTCCCAATGTTTTTGGTTTGCTCTCCCTTCATCTTTCCCCACCCACACCCCCAGTATCTTTATTTCCTCTCCCGCATTCTGAAACCCCCATGTGTTGCGTGTGCTTTGTGCTCCCCCACACATCATTATTTGTGTTTTATTAATATTCATTTTTGCACCCGATGCTTTACAAAAAGAATCTATCGTGCCCATCACCTCATTAACACTATCTTTATCTACCACCGTGGCATTTGTGTCGTCTGCGTACTGCACAATCTTGCAGCACGCAGACTCTCCCACTCTAATCCCTCTAATATTTACATTTCGCTTCTGCCAGAGGCTCTGTCACCAGGGTGAAGAGCATGGCAGACAGCGGACAGCCCTGTCTGATCGATCTGCTCAGCGGTAACGCGCCCGTGCACGCGCCGTTTATTTTGACGCAGCTGGTGGCTCCGCTGTACAGTGTTTTGATCCAGTTAATGTACCGCTCTCCAAAGCCCAGCCTCTCTAGGACTCGCCATAGAAAGGTGTGCTCCACACGATCAAAAGCTTTTTCAAAATCTACACTCAATAAAAACCCCCGTTGTGCACATGTGTTTGACCAGGCATCTGACGGCCACGACAGAGTCAGAAATGTCTCTGCCCGGCACGCCATGTGCCTGTGTCTCACCCACCACCTCCTCAATGACCCTTTTCAGCCTGTTTGCTAAAATGTTCGCCATTATTTTATAATCCGTATTCAAAAGACTTATCGGTCTGTAGTTTTCTTGTTTTGTTTTATCCCCTGTCTTTTTATACACTATTGTTATTATTCCTTTTGCAAAATTCTCCGTTGTTGTTTTTCTTCTTTCTATTTCGTTGAAATAGGATGGGGGCCAGGTTAGGACTGAACGCTTGGTAAAATTCAGCTGTCAGTCCCATCCTGGGCTTTTCCCCGTATTCAGTGATTTTATGGCTGTTGTGATTTGTTGTATTGTCAGGTCGGAGTCACAGAAGGCCCTGTCTGCTTCGTCCAGCTTTTTCTCCAGGTAATTTATATTTTTTTCCCTTTCGTCCTGATCTGTTGCTTCAGTTTGAAATAATTTGCCATAGAAATTCTGCGCCGTTTGTAAAAATTTGCCATAGAAATTCTGCGCCGTTTGTAAAATCCCTCCCAGATCCGTTATTATTTCCCCCTCACTGTTTACTATCGATTTTATAAAAGGGTTTTCTTGTTTTCGTTTTTCCAACCCCAGAAAGTAACTTGTAGATTTTTCCCCTTCCACTAGATATTTTGCTTTTGCTCTTATTGCCGCTGCTTTGCATTTGTTGACCGTAAAATTGTGCAATTTTGCCTGCGCTGTTGCGAGTATGATTGTGTTTCGATCCGGATTTTCTTCTATTTTTTTCGTATTGATTTTTATTATTTCTAATAATTCGTTCTATTCCTGTTGTTCCTGCCACTTTTTGTTTTTTTTTATCCTATTTTTTACACCCTCCCACCATTTCAATAAGTCTTCGGTTTCCGTTATTTCATATTTTATTCGTTTAGAAAAGAATTAATCTTTATTTTGAAATGTTCATTTTCTCAGATTTTATTGTTTAGAACCCACAGACCGCCGTTTCTGGGCCTGCCCGCTCCTCTCATGCGAACCTGAAGCAGGGAATGATCGCTGTCCACCTCTGTGACTACTCCAGGAGACGCCAGCACCAAGTCTATTCGGGATTGTCTCAGCTTCCCCCGCACCAGCCCCCTGGAGTAGTCCCGACCTCCCGGGTTTAGCATAAATCTATTAAATTATATTCCGACATTAACTTTAGTAATTCTTGTCTGCTCATATCACTCTTTAATTTGTTGTTATTTATATTTACTGTATCTTCTGTTGTCATTATTATATTAAAATCCCCAATTATGATGCAATTCCCCGATACCCATTTACTTAGTTTTTCCCATAGTAAATCTTTCCTTCCCTTTTCATCATTGTTTCCATATATATTAATTACTTAGATCCTTGCTGCCTTCTTTCAGGTCCACCATGACCAACCGGCCCCCGCCGTCGGTGTGCACACAGGCCACATCGTGAGGGAGGCCCGGTTTGATCCGCACAGCAGCGCCCGCTGCCAGAGAGGGTCCAGGGGCATAAAATATTTCTCCTCTCCAAATGTTCTTTACTTGACTTAATAGGTCTGTGCTCCACCTTACTTCCTGCATACAGAGAATATCCGTGTGTGTGTTGTTTGTTATATCCTGTATTTTCTCTATTGTCCTTGCGCCAGAAATGTTTAAAGATGTGATAGTGATCATGGCAAGAAGAAAGGTGGAGGCAGACCTCAATGTAACAGTATCATTTCTTTTTCCTAGCATGCCTATTCTGTTTTGCTTCCTGCATCTTTTTTTCTATATAATTTCTGCCCTGCCTCTCTCTCCAGGTCAGAGTCGGAGGAGATCACCCTATGTCCCAGGAAGGCGGGCACAGAGACGGCTTCTCTTGCCCTGGCTTTTTCAGCCAGCAGGGACTTACTGGAGCGAAGGGTGAGCTTCACAAAACTGTCTTTCATGGTGCTTTGCCCAAGCTCCTGGGAGCCGGCATATAGGCTAATGTCATCCAGGCTGGATCCCAGTGACAGAGCCTCTTCACCACCTGGCAGCCTCCGGGCAGGGCTCTTCACCTCCCCTTCCGGGTGCGCTCATTTTTTTTATATGCTACAGGATCCGGGGTAGGGCCAGACTCACCGCCCCCTTCTGGGCAATCCCTCACGATTATGGAGCCAAATCGGGGTCATAAATTTTGTTAACCTGAAAAAATAAAATTCATTCAAACACTAAAACTTGAAACTGAAAATTTATGTTTTGATGTTGATTTTTTTCAGCTCAAAATTTTTTTTAATCAACTTTGAAATTCTTTTGAATAAATAGTTTATTTTCAGGTTTCATGTCAATAATTATTTTCATATTTACCATTTTATTTTTTAAGTTTCAGAGTTTTTGTTTTCAGATTCAAATCTTAATTTTTTACAGTTTCACATCTTGTGTCTTCAGGTTCAAATCTTTTTTTCAGCTTCAGATTTACTTTTCAGGTTCAAATCTTTTTTTCGCTTTCGCCTCTCCTTTTTTCACCTTTGAGGTTTTGACCCCGATTTTGCGGGGGGGGGGACATGGGTGTGGCCTGCTGAGTGACAGCAGGACAATGATGCTGAGGCAGAGCGCGCTCTGGGCTGAGGCCTTAGCTCGGCCATGGTGCCTTCAGGGAACATCGGACGTGTGTCCGTTAAACTCAACATGCGCTATCTATCGTATTGACGTGACTGGCTGCAAAACACTGACACCAGGCAAAGTTGTAGACAGTGTCGCATCAAAAGGGAGAATATTAATAATTTGTGGAAGCGATAAGACGCTAAACACATCATGCAGGCCTCCTGGCGGACCCTGAAAGGAACTGTCGGCTGGCTGTCACTCTCTTCCTGCTCTGTGCACCAGAGAAGTAATAAGCGTCAGTGCTGAGTTACAGCAAGAATAAATACATCATCAAACATGGCAATTACTGCAGGTTAGATTTGCTAAAACCAACAAGGGCAGCGATGCTACACAGCCAGTTAGCACTGAATCTTTATTATGACTCTTCACATCACCAGACACCTACCTGCTCTACTTTAGTCTGAACACCAATCATACTGTATGTAAGACCTGGTCAAGGACAGTAAAGCTCTGTTTATTGACAACATATAAATGTTTATTGTTTACTGATTGTCAGGTCAGAATTCAAATCCTGAGCCTTGAGCAGACCCATCAGCTGCTGGACCAAGTCTGACCTCTGACCCCCTCACCATGGTCCTCCTGCAGCAGGTGCAGCCAGCTGTTGTTTCTGAGGGAGCTGCAGGCTCAGATGATGCTGTGGCCAACCTGGTGACTGGTGCATCCTCATGCTGACACACACAGGCCTGTATAGAAGGAAGGCGCCCCACACCTAGAACTGGCCTGTTATCTCTTCAGGTTCTAACATGTTTGGTGCTTCACATGAGAATAAATATCTGTTCATTTAACAACTGTAACTGTGTTTGTTGTCTATTACAGAAAACATTCAGTCTTTGTTATTTTAAAAAGCTGCACAAATAATGAAAACTGGATATGTTGGCAACAGTTTACTGTATTTGGATTTAAATAAAATACATAACATATATATGAACAAAATCAGTGATCATTATTATCACGTGCTGTCCTCAGGCAGGTGAAGACTGGTCTGGTGCAGCTTCTGGCCATAAGATCACAGAGCTGTGGAGAGAATATCACAATTACACAATGTACAGTAATTACAGCGAGACATAAAGAGAGCAGCAGTAAACTGAACAATGATGACAGCAGCAGGTCTATGACAGAAGATGCTGCTCTGCTCTGTGAGAGTCACACTGAGTCACACAAACAGAAGCTTCTGTGGTTGCCTGGCCTCACAGCCAGAGAACAATATGCCATTCTTGTAAACACCTTTTATCCTATCTTGAGATCCCATAAAATCATGTCCTTCCCTAACTCTGCACCAATGGGGTCAGCTCAACTGATATTTAGTTTACCTTATTTGGTAATGGTTAAACCTGAGAGTCAGGAGAAAACAGAAAGAAATAGCAGGGGGTCCCCTTTTGTCAGTCGTAAACCTAAGTTGAAGATAAGTTCTCCAGGAGAATGATCACTGTACCATACAAGTGACTTTATGACGCCCCATAAAAGCTTACACCTCTTCCCCCATGTAAGTTCACTTTAAGTCCTAACATCTCATAAGCTGTGGGTCAGATCTGGAGGTGACCAGGAAGACAAACTCACAGGAAAGGTGGGTCGAAAAATGGGGTCATGGGGATGAACACATTCTTTCAATCAAGATCTGGATTTACAACCTTAGCTTGATATCAACCAGAGCTGTCTCCAAAGAGCAGACAACAGCTAACAAAGGAAATGAAATTCAAAGTCTATGAGAAGTAGGGAAATGACACACTTCTCAATACCTTCAGTATACCTGTCTTCCTTTGATCTTCTGTAAAACTTACTTAACACAAAAGTACTTATAAAACACATTACAGTAATATGCATACAGAAATGAAAACTTCATGTTAGGGACACACTTCTAGATATGTGGACCCACACCACATAACAACATCATGCAAAATAAAATCTTTCACCTAACACCCTCCCTCCTAAAATGCAGGCTGGAGGATGCGGGCATCGACCCCGCTACCTCTTGCATGCTAAGCGAGCACTCTAACATTTGAGCTAATCCCCCATGTACAAACAGTCAATTGCAAGTCAATCAGGACTCACTACTCTACATGAAGTATACTAGTGAAGTATTGGAAGCATCAGACTTTTAATCTGAGGGTCCAGGGTTCAAGTCCCTGTTTGGGCAGAACACTTTGTACTCCCTCTTGCTTGTACTCCCCTTCCCTCTCTGTTAATGTGCTTGGACAGAGCTCTGTGAACAGCCAGCCTCTTTGTGTCTTGCCCTTCTTGTGCAAGGTGTCAATGGTCGTCTTTTGGGCAACTGTCAAGTCAGCAGTCTTCCCCGTGGTTGTGTAGCCTACAGAACTAGACTGAGACCATTTAAAGGCCTTTGCAGGTGTTTTGAGTTCATTATCTGGTTAGAGTGGCTCCAGGTGTCTTCAATATTGAACCTTTTCACATATTCTCATTTCCTGACCTACTGAATGTGGGTTTTCCATTAATGACTACAGCTGGACCAATGCACAGACTGTGGACTTCTCCATAGACTGATCTGTGTAGATAGGACACCAGTATTACTGTCCAAACTGTCTGAAGTTGGAATGTTTATGACACCATCAACTGATGATCCTGTGTCAGGACGTTGACCTTAAAATATGAAACGACGAGGATGGGATTCGAACCCACGCGTGCAGAGCACAATGGATTAGCAGTCCATCGCCTTAACCACTCGGCCACCTCGTCTGTCTGACCAACATGCGTTCACGGCTTCGAGCGAAAATACGCTGCAAAACTTGTTTCATGGTGTCTTTTCTCTGCATATTGCTAATATTAAGTTAAATGTTTGGTTACTGTGGTTAGTGCAGTGTGTTGTGACTGAAAGTGTAATAAGGAGAGGCCATAGATGATGAGTGCTGTGTTAAAGCACACTGTCATCACCTTGGTAGCATTAATATGTGGGACAGCCTTTTTACTAATTGACAGATGTAGTTCTTGTGTGTGTTGTGTTTTGCTCTGCTGCTTCTGATGCAAATGTGTGCTTCACTCTTTCATCACTGGCAGTTTATACGATTTAAATCAGGTTGAGAGACTGGTGTTTATAGTAAGTGTGTAATGTGGCTGAGGGACAGACTAAAGCTGTGAGAATGCACCTGCTGCTTGTTCTTGGTTTGTGCTGACTTTGCCTCTATGCTGCTTCAGACTTGTTTTTGTGTTATGGTGTTCATTACATTAAGCAGTGAGGCTGGCTGTGTCCCATTTCAGGGTCTGCATCCTTCGGAGGACGCAGCCTACGCGGTCTCAGGAGGCCGCGTCCTCCTGAGGATCCTCCGGAGGATCCTCCACCGTTGGTAAATGGGACGGTCTGGCCTTCAAAGCACTTCCTGATTGTGGCGCGACGTCATAAATTTTGCCCCGGGAAAAACAAAAGCAGCGACAGCGACACAACACGGACTAGACAACAAGCGGGACAACAGTGTGGATTTAGACATTTGGAATATTTTAATATATTTATTTGTTGTTGGAGGAAGAGGAGAGGCGGCTCCAGCGGCAGCAAAACCGGTGACGGCTCATTTTCTTCAGGCTGGGAGAGCGCAGTGGGGAGGTGACGGTAAGCTGCTGTTTAACCATATTATTGATCATAATTAATATACCGGTTACTGAGCAAACGCTAGATATATAACCAGTAGACAAATATGATTAAATGTAATTTATATTTGATTCAATTGTAAGACTTGATACAGGGTCTGTTTGTAATTTTAATACTTTAAATTAAATAGCTAAATGTGTACGAACCCTGCAAATAACCCTGAAAGCACTGCTTTAATGTGTCATTAAGCATCAGGTCTGTCACTACACCAGAGAATTACTGCTGGGTGGAGGAGAGTGGGGCTCCCTGCAGGACCAGCTGTCTGTCCTGGAGGAGGTGTACTGACCATCATCACCTTTGGAGGGTGAGGATACATATTTTATAGCTTTTCATATTTTAAGCTGCGTTGGAAGCCGCTCTGTTGAAGTTATTATTTTTATTTTTGCCCTTTTTAAAAACATCTTTAGTAACATGGCAGCCGCCGATCGTCAGCTCTGCAAACCCTGATGGACGATGTGGTGGACAGAGGAGACAGACACCCCCCTCCCCCAGATGATGTCCCACTCACAGCCAGAGGACTCCAAGGTCTTCACCGTGGCATCATCCAGTCCAGCAGCACCAAGGACTCCTGCTCAGCCAAACATTTATATATATGTTCTTTGTGAATAGTATTTTCTGCTGATCTTTTATAAATAATAAACTGTACATTTTCATAATGCCCACTGGTAAATAGTTAGAAATGTTCAAACTGTGTCTTTGTAAATATTGTACATAACAGAACAATAAATGATTTACTGTGGTCACTGAGAAGTTGTTCAAAAGTTTACTTAAATTATAAATAGGTGATGAAACACATAATGTAACAAGGTTAGAAGAGTTTAAGAACACAGAGACAAGAACGATTTAATATCATCCTTTAATTTAATAAGTAACATTTAAATAACACAGAACATAAAATCACTGCTGTCCACATCCTCTGTATGAGCTGAGGTCTGTCCGTTCTTTCTCTGCTCTCTCCCCCTCTCTCTCCCTCCCTCTCCAGCCTCATGTCCTCCGTTATCAATTGTCAGGTTTCTTCTGTTTCTCTCTGCTCCTCCTTCAACAAAATGCCAACAGGCAGAATGACCGTTTGATATAATAACGATAATATTGCTCCTCACGTGAACTATACTTTATACTGTACTACAGTAAACAGTCCAGAAACAACATTCAATCAAAGCGTTTAGTTTTAGCGCCTCGTATCAACAGGACGTCATGTTTGTAAATATGAAACTCATTTTTTTAATGCCACTGTCACTACTAGCATTTTAAAACTCTCGAACTACTGCTCTTTACTTACATTTAAATGTGAATTCGGCACTCCTGCCGGTGCCGCTGCCGCTCGCTTGGTCCGTCATTGTACTATTGGACAAAAAGTAGGCCCGCAAAGCATTGTGGGATATTTAAGGCCACGAAGGATGGTAGCGATGCGTCCTCCAAATTCAGGCAAAAGGAGGACGCATTTGGAGGACGCATTTGAAGGACCCTTCGACTTTTGGCGAATTGGGACAGCCTTCGCGCAGCTTTGTGACGTAAGCGGCCTTAAAATGCGCACTCCGAAGGATGCAGACCCTGAAATGAGACACAGCCGCTGTCTACAGAAGACGTGATCTGAACTTTGTCAGTCATGGCCTCTGGCAGCCATTTTGTCTTGTGCTCCCATGTCAGCCATTTTGTTTCTGTTAGGTGTTTATCAGGCTTACAAAATGGCTGACAGATGACTGTGGATAATCAGCTGCCTCTTTGTAGTAGTAACATGGATGCTAATGTGTGGGTTAGCCTTTTTTAGCTCATTGACAAATGTGGTTGTAGATCGAATCATATTTTCTTACATCCCAAATAACGCTGTAATCCGACCCATATTTACAAATAAATGTCCCTTCAGTCCCAATCAAAAAGTAACAGGCAAACAGACGAACAAACAAAAAACTCCTCCTGGTGAACCCCACGCGGGATCCTTGTCCATAAAAAAATGGTTATGGTCCGTATTTTGTTTTTTCGCATCACGGGTCCCTCTTACTCTCCCCGTTTTCCCGTTTTCCTTCACCTGTCTGCCACCGCTGTCCTTGGCGTCTCTCCTCCCCTGATGACAGTCCTTCGTCTCCTTTCACCCACAGCATGTCAGCTGGCAAAATAGATCACCCGACCCCCGCTGTCCTCACAACAATATAAAATAAAATATTACAAAGAATGCCGTCGCCTTGAGCGGCCTTTCTCTATAGGTAATAGGCATTAAGGGACAATGTTTATTTACAGGAAGACATTTCTATATGGCAATACACCATAAAATCTAAATAAAAACATTACTTATGTGGTAGTGCTTAAACGTGGGTGGAAATACTTTGATTCTCAGGTTTAAAACACTGCACCTTAAATAACATTAGTAAGCACCGAGTGGCAAAACAAAATCCACTTTGTGTAACGGCTGTAACTCAACAAATCTATCAATCTATAAAAACGTCAACACAGTACAAGAGTTTACATGACACACAAACGTAAACTAGTGTCACACGGCACTGTAGCAAGTGTTTAATTACCGTACCGACTGTTTTTCTCGCTAGCTAGTGTAGAATGAATGACGACCGGTATGCGCCATACTGATTCTCTGCTCCAACATTTGTCCACCGTGATTGGTCAAATGTTGGAAATGTTGGACAGTGGGGAAGAAATCCGCTAGCTGATTGGGCGCACCTCCAGCAATTGAAGGCTTGTGATTGGCTCTTGTGTCCAACATTTTCCAACATTGTACGGACGATCCTTCGCCAGCTGGCGTTCAGGTCGCAGTCTCCACTGGAGGCGTGGGTTCAAATCCCACTCCTGACAGTTCTGTTTATTTCCTCTGGAGGGGAAATAAGTAATCATTTAAATAATTTATCCTCTGGAGGGGAAATAAGTAATCATTTAAGACATTGACTGACTTAGATTCTAACCCAGACCACAGAAGCCAATTGGATGATTTCATCTGATATGATGAGACATTACACCAAACCTACAGGGGTTCTTCCTGTTTTTTCCTGCCACTGTTGCCCTTAAGGAGGTTCAGTCTCTGGCTCTGATTGGATGACGTCACAGGCTGCTGTCAGGTTAGGGATTTAAGTCCGGAATTTTGTCTACCATTCTGGAATCCTGTCTACCATTCAGGCATGGATGGATGTCTATTCTGGTATGCTGCCGCTCGTTCTAGATTTCTGCCTTTCAATCTGGAATGATTTCTTTCAATCTGGAATGCTTTTCATTCCAGAATGCTGTCTTGCTGACTTTTGTCCCGGAATGTTGCCTTCCATGTCGGAATGCTGACTTCCATGACGTCACAGGCCGCTGTCGGGTTAGGGGTTTAATTCCGGAATTTTGTCTACCATTCCGGAATCCTGCCTATTATTCTGGAGTGGGTGGATGTCTATTATGGTATGCTGCCACTCATTCTAGATTTCTGCCTTTCATTTGGGAATACTTTCTTTTATTCTGGAATGCTTTTCATTCCAGAATGCTGTCTTGCTGACTTCTGTTCCGGAATACTGACTGTTATTCGGGAATTCTGCCTATCCTTCCGGAATACTGATGTCTATTCTGGTATGCTGCCACTTATTCTAGATTTCTGCCTTTCATTGCGGAATTTTGACTTTCATTCCGGAATGCTGTCTTTCATTCTGCAAATGTGCTCTTCATTCTGTTATGCCGATGTTTGTCCCGGAATGTTGCCTTCCATTCTGGAATGGTAACTTCCATTCCAGAATACTGGACCTCATCTCAAGGCATCACAATAGTCAGAATGATTCATTATGTGGTGACCATGAATGCAGATGAAAACTCTCATCTCTGGCTCAAGACTTGTTGAGATAGCACAGAGACACTCTCAGTCTGTCCACATCAGTGTCAGTGAAGATTTCAGATTGTTTAAATAGAGAAGCAAGAAAACAAGTCAGCCTTATCTTTCACAAAAACACATGACAATAACATGTGAGAAAGAGAGTTTTATGTTCAGTGCTCCCCCTGCTTGTTGGGACAATTGTAGAGCACCTTCCTAATAAAGTAAACAGCTTAGAATTGACAGTGAAGGCTTGTAGTCTCAAACGACCATGTGATTGTGAACACAGCCGGCTTGGAAGCAATTCAACCTGTGCCATGTTGGCACGTGAGTACTTGCTCAGCTGTCGGCAACTTTCTGTGATAGCTGCCTGTCAAACGGAGACTCTGGTCGGCGCAGATTTACCTGCGAATGAAATGGAAAACAAGTAAAGGAGCACCAACACCAATCTGGACAGGACAAACTGGACAAGACCATGCACTCATGGACAGAACCAACCTGGGTCGTCAGACTCTTCATTGTTACCTTTTGCCGGTTGTTGTGGCCGAGTGGTTAAGGCGATGGACTAGAAATCCATTGGGGTTTCCCCGCGCAGGTTCGAATCCTGCCAACAACGGTTTTTTTTCATCTCCAAGATCACTTTATGCCCCATCCATCGTTTACACTTAACAAGTCTGATGTGTTAACGAGCTCTATGAAAAAGTTCATCTTGACCAGCCAGAGTGCTGCCATTTATATTGACTGTCTGAGGACCAAACCCTGGCACAGTCCACCTGACACTTCCAAAAACTATCATTTTAAAAACGCTGGACCGAGAGCAACTGGTGTGCAATGAGGAGGCAAAGGATAAAACGTCCCAGCACATTTCAAACCCAGTTTCACCCTGAGGCAGAGACTGCTTCACCTTAAGGACAAAACACCTGGGAAAGGCAGATCTCAAGGTACTACAATAGTCAGAATGATTCATCATATGGTGACCAGATGAAACATCTCATCTCTGGCTGTCCGCATCAGTGTCAGTGAAGATTTCAGATTGTTTATTAAGTGTTCATCCTTGAGCTTTTCCAAACTTGTTGTGGACAGCACACTTTTCATGTCAGGATGGCCAAGGCGCTGCGTTCAGGTCGCAGTCTCCACTGGAGGTGTGGGTTCAAATCCCACTCCTGACAGTTCTGTTTATTTCCTCTGGAGGGGAAATAAGTAATCATTTAAATAATTTATCCTCTGGAGGGGAAATAAGTAATCATTTAAAACATTGACTGACTTAGATTCTAACCCAGACCACAGAAGCCAATTGGATGATTTCATCTGATATGATGAGACATTACACCAAACCTACAGGGGTTCTTCCTGTTTTTTCCTGCCACTGTTGCCCTTAAGGAGGTTCAGTCTCTGGCTCTGATTGGATGACGTCACAGGCTGCTGTCAGGTTAGGGATTTAAGTCCGGAATTTTGTCTACCATTCTGGCATGGATGGATGTCTATTCTGGTATGCTGCCGCTCGTTCTAGATTTCTGCCTTTCAATCTGGAATGATTTCTTTCAATCTGGAATGCTTTTCATTCCAGAATGCTGTCTTGCTGACTTTTGTCCCGGAATGTTGCCTTCCATGTCGGAATGCTGACTTCCATGACGTCACAGGCCGCTGTCGGGTTAGGGGTTTAATCCCGGAATTTTGTCTACCATTCCGGAATCCTGCCTATTATTCTGGAGTGGGTGGATGTCTATTATGGTATGCTGCCACTCATTCTAGATTTCTGCCTTTCATTTGGGAATACTTTCTTTTATTCTGGAATGCTTTTCATTATAATATATAATACTGACTGTTATTCGGGAATTCTGCCTATCCTTCCGGAATACTGATGTCTATTCTGGTATGCTGCCACTTATTCTAGATTTCTGCCTTTCATTGCGGAATTTTGACTTTCATTCCGGAATGCTGTCTTTCATTCTGCAAATGTGCTCTTCATTCTGTTATGCCGATGTTTGTCCCGGAATGTTGCCTTCCATTCTGGAATGGTAACTTCCATTCCAGAATACTGGACCTCATCTCAAGGCATCACAATAGTCAGAATGATTCATTATGTGGTGACCATGAATGCAGATGAAAACTCTCATCTCTGGCTCAAGACTTGTTGAGATAGCACAGAGACACTCTCAGTCTGTCCACATCAGTGTCAGTGAAGATTTCAGATTGTTTAAATAGAGAAGCAAGAAAACAAGTCAGCCTTATCTTTCACAAAAACACATGACAATAACATGTGAGAAAGAGAGTTTTATGTTCAGTGCTCCCCCTGCTTGTTGGGACAATTGTAGAGCACCTTCCTAATAAAGTAAACAGCTTAGAATTGACAGTGAAGGCTTGTAGTCTCAAACGACCATGTGATTGTGAACACAGCCGGCTTGGAAGCAATTCAACCTGTGCCATGTTGGCACGTGAGTACTTGCTCAGCTGTCGGCAACTTTCTGTGATAGCTGCCTGTCAAACGGAGACTCTGGTCGGCGCAGATTTACCTGCGAATGAAATGGAAAACAAGTAAAGGAGCACCAACACCAATCTGGACAGGACAAACTGGACAAGACCATGCACTCATGGACAGAACCAACCTGGGTCGTCAGACTCTTCATTGTTACCTTTTGCCGGTTGTTGTGGCCGAGTGGTTAAGGCGATGGACTAGAAATCCATTGGGGTTTCCCCGCGCAGGTTCGAATCCTGCCAACAACGGTTTTTTTCATCTCCAAGATCACTTTATGCCCCATCCATCGTTTACACTTAACAAGTCTGATGTGTTAACGAGCTCTATGAAAAAGTTCATCTTGACCAGCCAGAGTGCTGCCATTTATATTGACTGTCTGAGGACCAAACCCTGGCACAGTCCACCTGACACTTCCAAAAACTATCATTTTAAAAACGCTGGACCGAGAGCAACTGGTGTGCAATGAGGAGGCAAAGGATAAAACGTCCCAGCACATTTCAAACCCAGTTTCACCCTGAGGCAGAGACTGCTTCACCTTAAGGACAAAACACCTGGGAAAGGCAGATCTCAAGGTACTACAATAGTCAGAATGATTCATCATATGGTGACCAGATGAAACATCTCATCTCTGGCTGTCCGCATCAGTGTCAGTGAAGATTTCAGATTGTTTATTAAGTGTTCATCCTTGAGCTTTTCCAAACTTGTTGTGGACAGCACACTTTTCATGTCAGGATGGCCAAGGCGCTGCGTTCAGGTCGCAGTCTCCACTGGAGGTGTGGGTTCAAATCCCACTCCTGACAGTTCTGTTTATTTCCTCTGGAGGGGAAATAAGTAATCATTTAAATAATTTATCCTCTGGAGGGGAAATAAGTAATCATTTAAAACATTGACTGACTTAGATTCTAACCCAGACCACAGAAGCCAATTGGATGATTTCATCTGATATGATGAGACATTACACCAAACCTACAGGGGTTCTTCCTGTTTTTTCCTGCCACTGTTGCCCTTAAGGAGGTTCAGTCTCTGGCTCTGATTGGATGACGTCACAGGCTGCTGTCAGGTTAGGGATTTAAGTCCGGAATTTTGTCTACCATTCTGGCATGGATGGATGTCTATTCTGGTATGCTGCCGCTCGTTCTAGATTTCTGCCTTTCAATCTGGAATGATTTCTTTCAATCTGGAATGCTTTTCATTCCAGAATGCTGTCTTGCTGACTTTTGTCCCGGAATGTTGCCTTCCATGTCGGAATGCTGACTTCCATGACGTCACAGGCCGCTGTCGGGTTAGGGGTTTAATCCCGGAATTTTGTCTACCATTCCGGAATCCTGCCTATTATTCTGGAGTGGGTGGATGGATGTCTATTCCAGGATGCTCTCATTCTAGATTTCTGCCTTTCATTTGGGAATGCTTTCTTCCATTCTGGGATGCTTTTCATTCCAGAATGATGTCTTGCTGACTTCTGTTCCACAATACAGAGTGTTATTTGGGAATTCTGCCTATCATTCTGGAATACTGATGTCTATTCTGGAATGCTGCCACTTATTCTAGATTTCTGCTTTTCATTCCGGAAATTTGAATTTCATTCTGGAATGCTTTTTATTCCGAAATGCTGCCTTTCATTCTGCAAGTCTGCTTTTCGTCCAAGCGGCTGTGTTAAGGTTGCAGTCTCCACTGGAGGACAATCCTGAGACTGAAACTGGTACACCCAAAGGATAAAACTCCCAGGGAGAAACACAGCAATATCATATATGCAGTCCAGTGCAGTGAGGAATGCTCTGATCTGAACAACCACTCCACAGGAGAATGGCTCAGCACAGGAGAGCCACCTCCTCAGGACAAAACTCAGCTGTTCACCTCCACCTCAAAGAGAAGGGACACTCCTTTCAGGACAACAATGTTCACATTTTAGACAGAGAGGAAGTCAAGGAAGCCATCTATGTTAAGCTGGAAAAACCTTCTCGAGGTGGTGGCCTCATCTTTCTACCACATACAATGCAGTGATTTCATCCATTTCCAGGAAGTTTCACTCCAAGTCACATGCTAACAGCAAGAACAATGGGCTGTCTACCAGCAGTCTCATAGTTGTTAGCCAGTCATTAGACACACCTGGCACAGGCAGCCAGATCATCACAGGTAATTATGGAAACATTTAGTGCTATTGTTTGTGAGTTTTACCCAGCTGATGAGCTGCTGTGGGATTGTATTCAGACTTAAAATTACGCATAATTATGAGCGTTGGCGCTTGAGCGACAGACGGTTGCCATATCACAGCACGAGTTTCCTGCTTCCACGATTGCCCGCCCCCTAAACTCCGCTAGTGCTACCCCTCTTTGTCCGTATTTTGAGTTTTGGCGGACGCACCGCTGCCAACATGGCGGTGATCAGAGTGTCCCAGAGCCTCCCACCGAGCTTCAAAGCGGCTCTTCAGAAACAAATGGGCGATGTCTCAGAAGCTCTGTCCATAGTTTTTACTGTTGAACTTAAAACACAACACGATGAGGATGGGATTCAAACCCACGCGTTCAGAGCACAATGGATTGGCAAACCATCTTTGAAGAAGAACTTGTTTCTGTCACAGCTTTTGCCTTAAACATAAGCATCTTGTTTGAAGACAAACTTTGACAAACATTGAAGGCCAGTTTTTGGAGTAGTTGTTTGGTTTCTCCATTGTACAGAACAGAGCATGCCTCACTGGACCGCACTGGACTGCATATATCCAGGGGTGGCAGTAAAAAGCAGCTTCCCTGAGGGGAAACTCAGTGATGCTGTAACCTCTGTTACGCTCACTTTTTTTAAAAAAAAATACTTTAATAATACTTTAATTTAAGAAGGGAAATTGCTTAAGGCTGCTGCCAAGCAGTGTCATACAATGACCAGCACTGGAGGCAATGTGGGTAAAGGACACAACCCTGCTCTACCACTGAGCCACTGTTGATGTTACCTTCCCTTCTGGACTGCTGACTTGCCAGAATACTGACTGTTACTCCTGAATTCTACGTATAATTCCGGAATACTGATGACTATTCTGGAATGCTGCTGCTTATTCCGGATTTCTGCCTTTCATTCGAGGACAAAAAAACGGACTGCTTTGTGGCTCTGTGGCACAATGGATAGCGCATTGGACTTCTAGTTAAACACAGGAGAAGTGATTCAAAGGTTCTGGGTTTGAGTCCCACCAGAGTCGAAGTGCCTTTTAACTTCCTGTGATGCCGTCCTTCAGGGTGGATACCTGTTGCAGCACCTCCTGTCCTGAGAGCTAGAAAAAAGGACTGCACTCAGACATCCCGGAAAACAGCATCGCTGCCCCCGGCTTTGTGACCGTACGAGATGTGACTGGTGTGAGCTTTTGCTTGGCACAGAGGCAGCTAATAAACTTAAAGTTGTACCTTTTTCAAATGACATGGTGAGGAGGAGAGCAGAAGATCTCTCAGCTGACATTCAGGCAAAGCTGCTGGATAGACTGCGATCATGTAAGAAATTTTCCTTTCAGGTGGATGAATCAACAGAGCAGAGCATCTCCAGTGCTGCTCAGTTGATAGTTTTGGTGTGCTATCCCCGGAAAGGAGATATTTTGGAAGACTTTCTGTTCTGTAGGTTATTGCGCAGATAAAGTCTGTCAATCCAGAGATTAAAGCGGCTCACTGTATGCTACTGAACATGAGGCACTGCTGGATCACTCTGAGGTGCGATGGCTGTCGCAATGGCTGCAGCACAGAGCTCAAACTGTACCGACCAGCTCAGAGGAGAAGAAGAAGGAGCAACATCACATCAGGAAGGCCCTGCAAACCTGTGACTATCCCAGCTGGGCTGTCATCAAAGCCACAAAAACAAGACCCACAGACAACAAGACAAAGACAACAACTGGCTGAGGAAGAACATTGTCACTGCAGAACTGAAGAAGCTACTCGGGGGAGTGTTGGTCCCACTTAAGATTCAAATTTAGGGTGTTTTCACACTTGCTCTCTGCGGCTCTCTAAACGAACGCAGATCAATAACTCAGGATTTTTTGCTCTGTTTAACTCTAACTCTGTTTTCCCTGAATGTGCAGTAATTTAACCAGAAAACACAGGAGAAAGCCGACATTCTGCTTCAAGTGAAAACTACCCAGAATTCAGTGCAGTGGAGGAGTCTGAGAGCTCTAGTGGACCTGGTGTGAACAGAAAGAGGACTAAATTACATAAAACCAGTGACCCTGACATGATTTGAACATGCAACCTTCTGATCTGAAGTCAGGCGCGCTACCAATGCTCCATGAAGCCCGTTCACAGCTTCTGCTCTTCCAAGGACTCAGTTTAGCATGACATGATCAGCTTGATGTTCATATATGTGTTACACATTATTACTAGATGAGCTGCACTGAAACATCCAAGCGACCACGTCCCAGCACATATCAGAGATGCAGAACAGATGGAACAGTCTTATGGAGTGATGGAGGCCATGAAGCCTCCTAAAGCTTTGAATGGAGCTGAAGTCATGATGCACTGATGTTTCTTATATTATTATTATCTTATTATATGTGGTTACAGACCTATGTGGGTGGGTCTGGGTAAAACTTAAAAAAAATAGCACTAAATGTTTCCATACTTACCTGTGATGTTCTGGCTGACTGGGCCAGGTGTGTCTAACGACTGGCTAACGACTATGAAACTGCCGGAGGGGGACTGGTTGACAGCCCTTTGTTCTTACTGTGAGTATGTGCAAACTTCCTGGGAATGGATGGAATCACTGCATTGTATGTGGTAGAAAGATGATGTCTGAGGCCACCACCTCTGTTAAGGGAAGGTTTTTCCAGCTTAACATAGATGGCTTCCTTGACTCCTCTTTCATACCACCTTTCCTCCCTGTCTAAAATGTGAACATTGTTGTCCTCAAAGGAGTGTCCTTTGTCTTTGAGGTGGAGGTGAACAGCTGAGTCTTGTCCTGAGAAGGTGGCTCTCCTGTGCTGAGCCATTCTTCTGTGGAGTGGTTGTTTAGTTTCTCCAATGTACAGATCAGAGCATTCCTCACTGCACTGGACTATATATCACATTGCTGTGTTTCTCCCTGGGAATCTTATCCTTCGGGTGAACCAGTCTCTGTCTCAGTGTTGTCATCGGTTTGAAATGGACCGGGATGTCATGGTTGTTGAAGATCCTGCGGAGTTTCTCTGATACTCCTGACACATATGGAATGGAGGTGTTCTTTCTCCGCCTGGTGTTGTCCTTCTTCTTGTTGTTGGGGGGTCTTGTTTTTGTGGCTTTAATGAGTGCCCACTTCGGGTAGCCACAGGTTTGCAGGGCCTTCCTGATGTGGTGTTGCTCCTTCTTTTTCCCCTCTGAGCTGGTGGGTACAGTTTGTGCTCTGTGCTGCAGGTTCCTGATGACTCCCAGTTTGTGTTCCAGTGGGTGGTGTGAATCAAACAACAGGTACTGGTCCGTGTGTGTGGGTTTCCTGTACACTTCCACATTGAGGCTCCTGTCCTCCTCAATATGTACTGTGCAGTCCAAGAAGGCCAGATTGTTGTCCTTGGTGTCCTCGCGAGTGAACTTGATGTTGTTATCCACTGCGTTGATGTGTTCTGTGAACCGTTCCACTTCGTTGGTCTTGATTTTGACCCAGGTGTCATCCACATATCTGAACCAGTGGGTGGGGGTGGTTCCAGGATAGGAACTCAGGGCTCTTCTCTCCACTTCTTCCATGTAGAGGTTGGCCACAATAGGAGACACAGGTGATCCCATCGCACAGCCGTGCTTCTGTCTGTAAAAGTTCCCATTGTACTGGAAATAAGTGGTGGTCAGGCAGAGGTCCAGCAGGTCACAGATGTGGTCTGGCGTTAGGTTGGTTCTCTCCTTGAGTGTGCTGTCTTGTGTGAGGCACGTCCTTACCATCTCTGTGGCTTCTGATGTAGGGATGCAGGTGAACAAGGAGGTGACATCAAATGAGACCATAGTGTCGTCTGGGTCCATTCGGATCTTCTCTACCTTGTTCACAAAGTCCTACCAGTGGTGTCAGGAGTTCAGCCAAGTGCTTAGCCACGTTGTATGTGACTGAGTTTGTGCTGCTGACGATGGGTCTGAGGGGGACTCCTTCCTTGTGTATCTTGGGGAGTCCATACAGGCGTGGAGTGGCTTCCCCAGGATACAGTCGAAAGTAGAGCTTGCGGTTGATGATTTGGTCCTTCTCCAGTTTTTGTAGGTAGCTGACTAGTTTCTTCTTGTAGTTTCCGGTGGGGTCCCTCTTCAGTATCTGATATGTGGCTGTGTCACTGAGGAGATCTGTCACTTTGGAGTGGTAGTCCTGTGTGTTGAGCACCACTGTGCATCTTCCTTTGTCTGCTGATAAGATGGTGATGTCCCGGTCCTTTTGTAGTGCAATCAGGGCCTTCCTTTCATCGCTGGAGAGCTTGGATGGCGGTGCTTTAGCAGTGGAGAGTGTGGCTGTGACCTTCAAGCGGAGTTGCTCAGCTTCTGTGTCTGTCAGGTTGTTGTTCTTGATGGCTGACTCTGTGGCTGTGATGAGGTCCACCACTGGAATCTGCTCTGGTGAGATGGCAAAGTTGAGTCCTTTGGCCAACACGTCTTTTTCCGGCTGGCTCAGTTGTCTGTCTGAAAGGTTCTTTACCCATTTGTCCTGGGTGTCCTGCTGTGGCAGTGAGTGGTCTTCCCTCCTCCATGTGTGAAGGTTAGCTGCATTTTTAACAGAGAAAACAGTTTTCAATTTATGGAATTTGCGTTTTTGTCGTTCCTTACCCCTGGTGTGCTGTGCCGTCTGGACTTTTTCAGTCAGTTTGATGACTTCATCCATGACTTCGCTGGGTAGGAGGGTGGCAAGCTGTGATCTTGTCTGCTCCGTGGTGACCATGAGGGTGTCTATGGTGAAGTTGATCTGTCTGATCCTTTCGTTGAGGAGTTGGTTCTGGGCTTTCTGCAGGATGGTGTCTGCTCTGTGGCCCTTGACAGTGGATCCGAGACGTAGGCTGTTCGGGGTTAACTTTTCCTGTCTGCATCTCAGGCTGAAGCGTAGGTGGTTCCTGTAGTCTGCCAGTTTCCTAGAGGTCTTTTCATGTTCCCTCACCAATCGTAGGGTGTCCTTCCCAAAGTGATTGGCAACATGTTGATGAAGATTCTCAGTCAGGGATCAGCTGTTAGCCCTCAGGGACACAGCGGTGCTGCACAGCAAGAGACCCGACGTTCCCCGAGACATAAGGAGGAGAAGACGACGGGGAACCTGTGCCGGAGCTGCGCATCATTCCAGGAAATGTTATAAACCTGTACTCCCCTTGGTCATCACTGGGAATGTTTGATCTCTCACTAATAAGATGGACGAGCTGACGGCGCTGACCCAGCACCAGAGGGAATATCGTCAGTGTAGCATGCTGTTGTTTACTGAAATGGTGCTAACACTGGACTCTAACGTTGCGCTAAATGGATTTCAGTTGGCGAGGACAGACAGGACAGTGGAGTGCGGTCAGAGGAAAGGAGGGGGGCTGGTATTGTTTGTTAATGATAGATGGTGTAATCCTGGACACATCACTGTCAAAGAACAGATCTGCAGTAAGGACATTGAGCTGTTAGCCGTTAGCATGAGCACTGATTGATTAAGGATCTACTGTCGTGCTGTGTGAGACCGCAGAGGACACTTCTGTCTTCATTTGAAGCTGGTAGGTACAAACTGCACCACTGCTAGCAGGAGCTCCTTTGTTCTACACCTGGACATCAGCTCACTCATTTTAACAACTGACAGACTCCATTTCTGGAAAGACAGACCATCTGGACAAGACAGGTCTCTGGTTCTCTTCCAGGCAAGTTTACTCACAGAGGAGGTTCCATGGTGTAATGGTTAGCACTCTGGACTCTGAATCCAGCGATCTGAGTTCAAATCTCAGTGGAACCTTTTGTTTCAACAGTTATCCTGGTGTCCTTTCTACACAGTTAAGTCTATGGAGAAGTCCACAGTCTGTTCATTGGTCCAGCTGTAGTCATTAATGGACTGAAGGCCATGAAGGAGGCTGTGGTGCTGAATCCTGCTGCTTGTGCTGGATGATCCAGTTATAACATGGAATCCTCTGCTGTCCATGCTGGTATGTCCTGCTAGTACTCATTATTCAGGAAACAAGAACAAGTATTAGGGAGTGCTCTTAAGTGCTCTCTAAGCAAAATAAAATAGCTTTGTTTCTATGGTGACCCCACAGGCTGCAGCAAAACACCACTACAGGTGCTGGTCATATAATTAGAATATCATCAGAAGGTTGATTTATTTCAGTAATTCTATTCAAAAACTGAAAGCTGTATAATGCAAACATTCATTCCACACAGACTGAAATATTTCAAGTGTTTATTTATTTTAATTTTGATGGTTATAACGGACAACCAATGAAAACCCACATTCAGTATCTCAGCTGGATGGATGAGTATGGATGGATAATGTAGTGGACTTCCACCCAGCAGATCAAGTCCCAGAGGTTACAGCATCATTTATAAGCTGAGTTTCCCCTCAGGGAAGCTGCTGTTTACAGAGAGGACATATGATGACAAGTACCAGTCAAAAGTCACTCAGTGGTTTGTCTTTGTTTTTATGACTTTCTACATTGTAGATTCATCCTGAAGACATCAGAGCTATGAAGGAACACATGTGTAATGATGCAGTGAACACAAAGTGTTAAACCAAGCAGAATATGTTTGATGTTTGACATTCTTCCAAGCAGCCAGCTTTTTGCTTTGATGACATCTTCACACACTCTTTGCATTCTCTCAATCTGAACTGAACCACCAATGCTGTGCAATGCTGACATCTAGTGGTGGAATCGCAGGTTACAGAATCAGAAATTACTTTTTTTTAGGGGAAATTCTTGTTTGTTACAGACAGTAGTTTGATAGAGATGGGCCGGAATGACTTCCTGTCTTCTCACCTGCTCTGTGGTGAAGGTGATCGGTGGAGGTGGGGAACCAGTAACTCCCAGGTGATGACTGTCAGCCGAGGGGTCTGAGGACGAGGTGCGAGCAGGGCCATCTGGATGAGCTGTGGGAGAAGAGAGGGCAGGTGACGTGGCTGGTCGTTGTCGCTCAGCTGCTGAAGAGTCGTTAGCAGGGTGAACTGGGGTCACTAAAAAAACTGATACAGCTCATTGGCCCTTTCCACACTGCCATTAACTCCACCCCTGCTGCTCCACCTGTAACCAGTGATGGTCCTCATGCCACTCCACACCTCTCTTGTGTTGTTTTGCTGAAGTTTCCACTCCAGCTTCCTCCTGTACTTCTCCTTGGCCTCCCTGATTTTTATTCTCAGGTCCTTCTGTGTAGCTCGCACCTCCTGCCTGTCGCCCTCTTTGAATGCCTTCTTTTTTCTATTCAAAATGGCTTTAATGTCCTTAGTCACCCTTGGCTTGTTGTTGGGGTAACAATTCACTGTCCTAACTGGAACAACACTGTCCACACAGAAGTTTATGTATCCAGTCATGCACTCTGTGATCTCATCAATGTCCTGGCTGTGGGGTTCACAGAGTGCCTGCCAGTCAGTCACTTCAAAGCAGTCCTGAAGTGTTGAAGCATCCTCATTCCAAAATCAATCCATCCTCCACATAAAGTCAAAAGTTCTAAATGTGAGTCATTAAATGAGAGGTTCCAGCAGAAACATCCAAACATCTGAAGAGAAGCTGAGAAGCCTGAGATACAGGGGCTGCAAGCTGTGCTTCAACTGTTCCTGTTTAGACAATAAGAACAGATCATCATCTTCATCACCCTCAATAAGAACTGATCATCATCTTCATCACCCTCAATAAGAACAGATCATCATCTTCATCACCCTCATCACCTCTCACCAACCTCCCTTCATCTGCTTGGAGCCGCAGCCAGGCGGTGCCAGATCGTTCATATGGTGGCATATTAGTCATTCATTTATTGCCACATGTTTTCATTGAATGTTACATGTATTGATTTAATTTCTGCTTTGTGGGTCAAATAAAGGTTTCCTCCATTTTAATTCATATTGATTCAGTTCACGCTGTGTTTATGTCTCCCTGTAGCTGACAGCAGCAACAACAGGGCTCAGTCTGTTTAACCACTGGATGTAGTGAAGTTTGTAGTTATCCAGAGAAGGACTGTGTATTTTATGATTTGTATCTTAAAAGGAGATTTGCATATTAGGGATGAAATAAATACAGCGTGAAATATAAATAAATAAATTGCAAATTTCCCTTTCGGGGCTCCATAAATGTTAATCCTAAAAAAGGAACATCCAGTGTGGACTTGCATACACAGTGAACATAAACTGCTATAATAACAACTTTAAAAACAATCAGACTAATTCCACTGTGATCCTTAGCAGCATTATCCGTAATAAGATTGTCAGTGAAGAAAACAAATATAAACACACACACACTCTTCTCCCAGCTCTTATAAAGACATCCGTCATGGAAGCAGAGTCCTACCGGAGCTCCAGAGAGACACAAACAGCAGCAGCACTCTGTGACCCATGTCCACTCTGTGTGTCCTCCAAACAGTCTTCCTCAGGTCTTTATCAGGACAGCAGTCAGGTCCAGCCCTCTGGGGGGTTCTGCTCTCAAAGGTGATCTGGAATGACAGCTGACAGCAGAGAGAGGAAAGCTTTAAATGTACTGCTACAACCTGATTGGCTGCATGAGCAGCGAGGCAGCGCCTGATTGGTGGAGGAGCTGACTAGAGAGCGTGTCAGTGCATCAGTCATGTGACTTATCAGCTCTGCTCTTTCTGCCTTTTCCTCTGAATCTTTTCATCTCATCAGTGTTCCGCCCTCATACGTCCTGCATCAACATGAAGCTGCTGTTTATTCATGCATTTCTAACACACAGAACAGCCACCTGCTGGTGATCAGCTGCATGTACCAGAAGCAGACAGAGATTTCTGATATGATGTTAAAGGTGTCACAGAGGAGGATCCGACTGTCTGACATCTGATTCTTTTCTTGACGTGAGCTGTTTTTCTCTTCCAGGCCTGCACACTAGCTCTGTGGAGGCCTGCCTCTCTCTCCTACTCACCTCCACCTGCTTTAAACACCCCATGACACACAGACACACACAACCTGTGGCTGCATCACTCCCAGTGAGGGGGCATGAGTGAGGTTGCTTCTAGGGAGGCTGAGGGTCTCTTGATCTGCACCAAGCTGAAGTCGTTGTTTGTATAGATCAGGAGGAGGACTTTGTGAATGTCTGTTATCCAAGTCAGCTATTTGTCTTTCCAGCTCCATTTGTTTTCATTTAGAATCTCTTTTCTTTTTAGCCACAAAAGATATTACCTGGCCTCTCAAGTATGCCTTAAGGGCTTCCCAAACAGTCAAAACAGAAACATCTGGTGTCATATTAATATCTAAATATAAGGAAATTTGATCTGAAAGAAAACGCACAAATTCTTCATCCGATAATAAGAGAGAGTTAAACCTCCAGATTCGGGTGGGAGTCCTGGTATCAGTGATATTCAATTTGAGTAGAAGAGGGGCATGATCAGAAACTACTATAGGTTGATATTCACATGAAAGAATATCTGAAGAAAAAATAGTCAATTCTACTGTACGTTTGATGAGCATGGGAGAAAAAAAGAATATTTCCTGTCCTGTGGATGAAAAAAACACCAGATGTCTGAGATACCATAGTTTGAAAGAAATGTCTCTAGACAAGAGGCAGATTTTGATATGGGATAACCAGGCCTAACCGATGACCGATCCATCCCTGGGTCCAGACACAGATTCAAATCTCCCCCCAGAATGAGCAGGTGTGAATTTAAACAAGGGATCAATTTAATGATGCGGGAGAAAAACTGTGGGTCATCAAAATTTGGAGCATATATATATATTAGCTAAAATAACTTTGAGATTAAAGAGTTTGCCAGTCACAATAACATAACGGCCATTTGAGTCGGCTAGTGTTGTAGAAGGCATGAAAGAAACATCCTTATGTATCAATATTGCAACACCCCGAGCTTTCCCTTGAAAGTTTGAGTGAAATAGCTGACCCACCCACCCACATTTAAGACGAGCATTATCCAAACTCCTGAGATGTGTTTCTTGGATAAAAGCAATTCCTGCACCCAAATGTTTCAGATGAGTAAGAGCCTATTTCCTCTTAACAGGATGGTTAAAATCATAAAAAAATAAGTCTGTCAAATATAAAGTTCTAGGACAGAAATAGTAAGCCCAAATTAAATCTGTCTTCAGCCCTGAAGGTCAGCAATGACGAGCCTCTGACCTGCCAGGAGCAGATCTTGTCAGGATCTTCAAGGGTGTTGATGAGATTGTCCCAATCAGTGTGTGGAACACTCATCTGTTGGAAACAGTGAAGCCACTCATCGACCATGGCTGACCTGTACTCTCGCTGAAATGAAATAAAATACAAAGAAATGCTGCTGTGGCCATCACAAATATATTCAATTATGCAGGCACATGGACAGAGACAAAGGCATACATTGAAATATGCACATATACTGTAGAGAAACATTTTCAATATGCCACACTAAGGTACAACAAACTTACAGTAAAGGGTCCCAGGTATACTATGTATCCAGCAGATAGAAGCATATCACCTGCTACATTATTGGCCATGTTATCCAAATGTTGGACTGTTTCCTCCCAACGCACTTTTTTATCTGCCAGACTACCTATAAGCTGCAGATCATCATGATGGAAAAATTAAATAATTGTATGACTTGTATAAAGTTATTGTGTAGAGTATTTAGAGTAGATATTTGTACCCTAACTGCTATTAGGTACCAGGATGAGATGCCAGGGAGGTCCTCAGGGCACGTGGAGGTCACACACACTACTGATCCTCATTTTGACATTGACAATTTCCACTCAAGTTGGATCAGCCTGTGATGTGATTTTCCACTTTTATTTTGTGTATGGTTCCAAATCCAGATCTCCACAGATGAATAATTTTGATTTACATTGATCATTTTTATGTTAATTTGTTGTCAACATATTCTACTTGAATGAAGATTTTCACCTGGAATATTTCATTCATTAAGATCTAAATCTTCTTAAATCTTAAATGTACCATTTTGACACAAAAGGGTACATTTAAGTACCATGGGAATCAGTTTGGAACCTGTGATGGTAAATCATCAGCAGTTGTACCTTAGGGAACAAAAATGGACCTCAGTTGTACCCTTTTTTCTGACAGTGTACAGGCAGACCAGAAACCCTCTCACCAAGGAAATCAAGGTGGCAAAAAGGGTTAGGAAAAAGGGAATACTCAGAAGAGTTGAAAAACAGCTTTTCTGCTAACGACCATGCATCAGTGTGGAGATCACAAACCACAGGAGGCGACCTCCCCCACTGCTGGCGACCTCAAGACTTTCTACTGCAGGTTTGAGAGGGACCACTTCACACCCCTAACCTGTACCACAATGACCCCACTCGGCAGCACCCCATCAGGGACCACCATCCCATCACAACCACCAACACAACGAACCCACTCTGCAGCATCTCCATCATAATGACCACCAGAACGACTCCACTCAGCAGCAGCAACCCCAACAGCCCCACAGCCATCAGTGCCTCCTCAGTGGTTTCTATGGTAACCAAACAGAATCCCATTTAAAAGGTTACAATTCCACCACTGTTTCTTCGGTGACCAATGAAAATACAAAACCATAATTCATTCACTGAAGTGAGAACAGGAAGGCCTTTCTGTGATCTGAATTTTATCTGAATCACAGTGAAATGATGATCCTGGAAACTAAACAAACAGCCAAAATAAAGTGTCCAGAGAAAGTCCAACATAATAATCCAAAATACAGGCTGCTATGTCAAAAACATTCTCACATGATATGTTCAGCAAAACACTGCAAAAAGATCAGCAAGAACAAAGAACAGAGGGCCAAAAGGAACAAACTCAGCAGAGGCTGCAGGAGGACTTCTCTGGCCTCCAGAGCTCAGCTCTGGTCCTCTGGTTCCAGCCTTGGTCCTCCACTCACTGTGATCCTTTGTTGTACCAGGTGTAAGATTAAGATTAAGAATAAGAAACCTTTATTAGTCCCACAATGGGGAAATTGCATTTTTGCAACGGCATACAGACAGCAAGGGATAAGTTAAGAGAAAGATATATACATCATAAAATAGACTACCAATAAAAAGATATATACATTATAAACAGTTTACATATTAACAGTTATTGCACAGGTGAGTGGAGGTAGAAGTGGTTTATAAACTGTACATAGTGCAACTAAATAAATAACAGTAAAATAAAAGCACACTGTGGTGTGTGAGTATTGCACCTATCAGAAGTGTTTATTATAGAGTCTGACAGCAGCAGGAAGGAAAGACCTTTTGTATCTCTTCTTCACACACCGAGGGTGGAGCAGTCTGCCACTGAAGCTGCTCTGCAGGGCTGACAGGGTGTCCTGCAGGGGGTGGACTCATTGTCTAGCATTGATGTCAGTTTTGCCAGGACCCTCCTGTGTAGTTTTGGTGGCTACACATGTGTTCAGAAACTGTTCTGTTGTAGCAGCTGAGCTTTACTCCAATCCACCGTCACCACAAACACTTCCCCCTCTCTGTTCTTCTTCTTCCTCTGCCTCTTCTTCTTCTTCTGTGGTGTTTTCTGGCAGCTGACATCCACACAGTGACATTTCTGCCTCCTCCTGTCTTCAGTCAGACTGTTTCTCTCACAGTCTGTAGAGAGAAGCTGACATTGTTGCACTGATTAACCTCAACCACACACACCTGTGTGAGCCGCACCATCATTCTAACAGTTCCATTGTTACACTGAGTGACAGCAAAGCAGTGAGCCCCCTGCTGGTGATCAGCTGCATGTACCAGATGCAGACAGAGATTTCTGATATGATGTTAAAGGTGTCACAGAGGAGGATCCGACTGTCTGACCTCTGATTCTTCTGTCAGCATCAGACACATCACAGTTTGATCAGTTTTCAGATCACACACAGCAGCATCAGTAACACTGAGCAGACATTACACACTCCATCAAACACACACACACACTGCTCACTTATAACAGGGATAATAAGTAAAGTTCTTTACAATAAATTCACATTCACATTTTATTATCACTTCACACATGGCACAGTATATATGGCAGAGAGTTAAAGGTGGAATATGTAGTCAGAGTTAATACCAAATATTGACACTAGGTGGCAGCACTTCAGCCTCCATCCACTGCTGCACTACCAGCACCACTCTCAGTGCTTTTTGTTTCCATTGACTGTACAACATGATTCAATCCATGTTATTTATATGACAAACTATGTGTAGTGTTTCTATGTGTGTAGCTGACATGTTGCTCAGCTTCCATTGGACACATATACTAGATGGAAGCTGCAGCAGGATTGGCTGATGACTGATCACAGGTGTGAACAATCAGCCGGTGACGAGTGGAGCAGGAGCAGCTGCCCATGCTGCAGAGACACAAACAGCAGCAGCACTCTGTGACCCATGTCCACTCTGTGTGTCCTCCAGACAGTCTTAAGATTAAGATTAAGAAACCTTTATTAGTCCCACAATGGGTAAATTGCATTTTTGCAACAGCAGGTACAGACAGCAAAGGATAAGTTAAGAAAAATCTTCTTGTACAGGTGATCTGTACAGCATGTCCAGTCCAGCTTGCTGGATTGGGCCAGAGCCGTCTGTACTTCCTGCAAAGACTGGGAGCCTTCAACATCTGCAGGAAACTCCTGTGTCTCCTCTGTGGTCGGCATGAAGCTGGACTCCCTGGTGACAGTGGCAGAGAGGAGAACACTAAGAAAACTCCTGGCTATTGTGGACGATGCCAGTCATCCTCTGCACACTGTCATCAGTGCTCAGAGGAGCCAGAACAGTCACAGGCTGCTCCTCCCCAAGAGCAGGACCAACAGACTCAGAAGCTGTGTCCCAATTCAGGGTCTGCATCCTCCTGAGTGCGCATTTTAAGGCCGCTTACGTCACAACGCTGCGCAGAGGCTGTCCCAATTCGCCAAAAGTCGAAGGGTCCTTAAAATGCATCCTCCAAATGCATCCTCCTTTTGCCTGAATTCGGAGGATGCATCGCTACCATCCTTCGTGGCCTCACATATCCCAAGATGCTTTGCGGGCTTATTTTTTTTCCCCAACAATGGCGGGCAATGCAAGCAGCAGCAGCGTCAGCGGCGCTGAATACACATTTAAATGTAAGTAACACGCTTTTTGCTTAAGGCTAGGATTTCAGGGGGTCTTTTTTTATCATCATAGCATAGCATAGCATTTCGAAAAATGTAAGTTTTATTTTAAAAACATGACGTGAATAACGCTAACACCGGAATGTGATGCGTTGTAAGCTAACCTGTTGATACGATCGCTCACGTAACATGAAAAGCCGTCACTTTCCAATGTGTTGGATGTTAACTTATACCGTATGTAACTGTGCTGATAATCGTGTACCTCACATCAGGGCTGTGTCTCAGGTAAATTTGTTCTCATACGTTAGTTAACTGTTCACTCCTCTTACAATTATAACGATGTGTTGTGAGCCCAGTTAATACTGTAAACGTTTTGATTCAATAGTTAATACAATATCATTTAATATAGTATAAAGCGTAGTTAACCTGAGGAGCAATATTATCGTTATTATATGATTTCGCCTGTTGACATTCCAAAAAAATATGCTTTACATGTAATTCTGTTGTAGGGAGCAAGGAACAGACAGAGGAGCTAATTAAACTCGGGGGTGAAAACGACCACCTTTTTACCGGGGCCAAAAATACGGCCACAGTCGGCTGGAGGTAACGGTTGAGGCTGTATTCACTAAGCATATTGCATTTGTATGTAAAAGTTACGTAAATTAACCCAAATCATGTACAAAGACCAAAGTATAAATGTAATATTCGGATCACATTAAATTATGCCACTTTTTGTGAATCTGTGGAAAAGAAGAAGAAAACGATTTCTTAATTCTTAATTGTAATTCAATTTTATATAATTACCTAAAAGGTATTCACCATTAAACAATAGGCAATAATTCTCTTGTGTAGTGACATACCTGAGGCACAAAGGTGTGGTGCACCTCCAGCGCTTGAAGGAAGATGGCTCGCCACCTCGTCTTCATCATTCCAAAGGCACGCTCTATGATGGAGCGTGCCCTGGAATGACGGCTGTTAAAGCGCTGGGCTGCCACACCTTGTACCGGCTGCTTGTAGGGAGTGATGAGGGGGAGTGGATGCTGGAGACATGGGTACCCGCCGTCTGCCAAGATGAAGTGCCCTGGAGGAGGGTAGATGCCACGCCTGTACAGTGGGCTGTGCCGGAGTACTCTGGAGTCGTGCACCGACCCCGGCCAGCCCACGTACGTGTCAATCAAGCGGCCCTGATGGTCACACACTGCCTGCAATAAAATGGAGGAAAACAGTTTCCTGTTGCGGTAGCAGTGACCATCAGGGCCGCTTGGAGGCTTGAGCCTCACATGGCAGCCGTCGATTGCTCCAGCAGCTTTGCAGAAAGCTCTGTGTCTCGCCAGCCCTGCAAACCCCTGGGTTACTGCCGCCAGGTCTTCTGCGGTCTTGGGGAGGTAGATGACCTTGTGGCAGATAGCCACCACCTCCTCAGTAACCCGATGGACGATGCAGTGAACAGTGGAGCGAGGCATCCCGAACACCCTTGCCACCACTCTGCAGGATGTCCCACTCGCCAGCCAGAAGAGGAAAACCAAGGTCTCTATTGTGGCACCCCATCCGTGTATTCTTTCCTGGTGTAGAAGCTCCAGCAGCACCGCCAGGGACTCTCTGCTCAGCCGAAAGTCTTGGGTGGTGTCATGATCATTGAAAAAGGTTTGAAGAACAGGAACCTGTACATTTATGCGGCAGTACATCGGTCTTGTCTGGATGGAGACATGAGGGTAAGAACATGAGGATTAAACTATAGCAATTGAATTATAGCTGATACAGTTCTAGTCTGTCACTCAAAACGAGTGAGTTGTAATAAAAATTAATCCCCCATACAATTGACACTAGAAGAGAACCTATCATCTGAGACCAGAATGTTTTTTTGTACCAGGCTGTAAACATGTTCATTTCTGCTGTGAAGTTGGACATTTTAACATGGGAGTCTATGGGAAATAACACGCGTGAATTACAAGTTTTGACATGTGTCGTAAACATTCCAACTTAAGACTAGTGGTTAAGACCTTCAAAACTCTTGCTTTGGCATGTTTGTAGAGAAGATTGAAGCAAGGTGTCTGGACTTGTAGAGTTTTCTTGAAGACGTTTCTCTGCTCCTCCAAGCAGCTTCATCAGTTCTAACTGTTTGGTGGGAAACATAGTTTATATGTGGTTACAGACCTATGTGGGTGGGTCTGGGTAAAACTCACAAACAATAGCACTAAATGTTTCCATAGTTACCTGTGATGATCTGGCTGACTGGGCCAGGTGTGTCTAATGACTGGCTAACGACTATGAGACTGCCGGCGGGGGACTGGTTGACAGCCCTTTGTTCTTACTGTGAGTATGTGCAGACTTCCTGGGAATGGATGGAATCACTGCATTGTATGTGGTAGAAAGATGGTGTCTGAGGCCACCACCTCTGTTAAGGGAAGGTTTTTCCAGCTTAACATAGATGTTTCCTTGACTCCTCTTTCAAACCACCTTTCCTCTCTGTCTAAAATGTGAACATTGTTGTCCTCAAAGGAGTGTCCTTTCTCTTTGAGGTGGAGGTGAACAGCTGAGTCTTGTCCTGAGGAGGTGGCTCTCCTGTGCTGAGCCATTCTTCTGTGGAGTGGTTGTTTAGTTTCTCCAATGTACAGATCAGAGCATTTCTCACTGCATTGGACTGCATATATCACATTGCTGTGTTTCTCCCTGGGAGTTTCATCCTTTGGCTGTACCAGTTTCTGTCTCAGGGTTGTCCTCCAGTGGAGACCACAACCTTAACACAGCGCCTTGGACGAAAAGCAGATTTGCAGAATGAAAGGCAGCATTTCAGAATGAAAAGCATTCCAGAATGAAATTCAAAATTCCAGAATGAAAGGCAGAAATCCAGAATAAGTGGCAGCATTCCAGAATAGACATCAGTATTCCGGAATGATAGGCAGAATTTCCGAATAACACTCTGTATAGTGCAACAGAAGTCAGCAAGACATCATTCTGGAATGAAAAGCATCCCAGAATGGAAGAAAGCATTCCCAAATGAAAGGCAGAAATCTAGAATGACAGCATCCTGGAATAGACATCCATCCACCCACTCCATAATGATAGGCAGGATTCCAGAATGGTAGACAAAATTCTGGGATTAAACCCCTAACCCGACAGCGGCCTGTGATGTCATGGAAGTGTGTGTTCCAAAATGGAAGGCAACATTCCAGGACAAAAGTCAGCATAACAGAATGAAAAGCAGATTTGCGGAATAAAAGACACCATTCCAGAATGAAAAGCATTCCCTAATGAAAGTCAAAATTTTGGAATGAAATGCAGAAATCCAGAATAACAGTCAAGTTAGTCAATAGGGCCGGTTAGCTCAATCCCCGTACGGCCAATCTGTGTTTTCATTGTTGAAGCATGGACATGCCTGTTTCACTTACTGTGTGCTGGTTGGTACATTGGACTCAAGGATTGGTTTTTGAAGACACTCCTCCAAGTGGTGTCTTCAGTTCTGCTACTATTCTGGTTGGGAATCTGAGTTTTATGTGTTCAGGATCTCTGTGGGTGGATCTTGAAGGAACTCAGACTTTTAATCTGAGGGCCCAGGATTCAAGTCCCTGTTCAACACATTCCGAACCAGAAATCTTTGTACATATCTTTACCAATGTCAAGCTAAGAAAAACATGTGCTTTGTGTTGTTCTTGCAACGACTGAAACATGAAAAAAAAGAGGTCACATGTGGCTTGTTGGTCTAGGGGTATGATTCTCGCTTTGGGTGCAAGAGATCCCGGGTTCAAATCCCGGACGAGCCCTCTTCTTTCAGCTTCAGTAGATTGAAGGTCTGTCTTATGTTTACATTTATAGCAATTATCTTTAACCCAAACAAGTTCATATTCCAACTTAGACCCTGTAAACAGCAGTCTGCTCAAACTCCTAGAAGCAATCTACAACTGATATTGTTTATTCAAGAGAAGAAGTCTTTGCACTGAGGACCTACGTTGGAATGCAGCACAACGTCCCGGGAGAGCTGAGGAAGAAGTACAGGGGCTGTAAGGCAGGAGTGAAAGTAAGATCTACCGGCTCATCCATCTTATTCAGTAGTGAGTTGACATTCCTTATTATTGCCGAGGGTATCACTGGCTTAAAATGTCTACGTGCAGCCTTTACTTTATTCAGGACATCAGCCTCTGTCCTACCCGTCATCTGCCTCTGCTTGAAACTACTGTTGGTAAGTTTTCTGTCTTCTATTCAATAAGTTTATTATCTTTATGTGAAACAATGTGCATGCCTTAAGATAAATGGACCTTGAGCTTAAGAAGAAATGTCAGTCATTGTTCACGTTGGGGTAGACAGGCTACAAGCAGCTAAGATTAGTTAGCATTCGTTGTAGCTAACGTCTATGGTTGCGTCATATAGCTGTCAGAGGTAAGTGGTGAACACGGTTAGTACTTGGAGTTTTCTACACAGGCACGTTGAATTCATCCTTAACACACTGAGAGCGCAGCTCGCCGCCAGCTAACGCAATCCAAAAGTGCTTGGCTTTACTTTTGTAGTGTAGCTGGCAGGCTAACGTTAGCCCAGAGCTAACGCTCTGTGTTAGCCTAAGCAGCACTTGTATGCAGGGGTACAGCCAGTGCTTAAGTGTAGTTAATGTGAAACAATACAGTCGTGATTTATTGAAGTGAAGCAGTCGGCATATTTTCGCGATATATTTTATTTTTTATATATTTTTTTGTCTGCTGGTGGGTGCCTGCTCCCCTGCGCATCAGGCTGGAACTGCGCTGTACGACACAGAGCAGGGGAGACCTGTAAACGTGCTGAAATGACTTTGTTTAGTAAAAGGAAAAGGTATAAATGTGTTCTATAGTAAGGGACCATTAAATGACTTCTGTTGTGATCTGGCGCTATAGATAAAAATAAAATACAAAGAACTCATTGGATGAACTCAGTTAAATTGTGGGAGACTTTTCCATCCAATAAATTTGGGTAGCCCCAACTCAATGTGATGTATTTGAGTTGGACCAACATGATTTTTCGATGTTGGTCCAACTCAACCTAAAAAATACCTATTAAATGATATTTGATTAAAACGAGTTGAGATTTTAGATTAAAGTTTTGGGTGGACCTCAGAGGATTTTTAGATTTGAAATTTCATTGTGAAATTTGGGAGTGGCTGCTGCAGCATAACACCTTTAACATATTTATTATATGCATACCTCTAATATATAATCTCATCTTATGCTCTTAATGACTGTAGATAATTATATACTTGGTAATCAATTACAGCATCTTTTTATTTGGTCAATGAGATCTGACTCTTTTCTGACTTACAGGATGCTGTATGTGGAAGTGTGCAGAGTGCAGTTTGGAACCAGGTACTTTTATGCATCTGCAGCTTATCATACACATACACCGCCTACATGCAGATGTACTTTAATACATGGATTATGCTACTACTAAATCACATTTTTACTTGTCCATGGTAATTAATGAATGTAAAATGAAAACTCACATTTCTTTATAGCTATTCAAGTCTGTGTGAGAGTAACTACAACTAACAATACTGTTTGTACTACTACTGTTTTTTTTTTTTTTTTTTTTTTTTAGATACTGTATTAATCCCCAGAGGGAAAGGTGAATGATGACTGAATGAAGCCGCTGCATTGAAGTTCATGGCCCAGCTGAACCACTTCTCAAAGAAGCTTCTGTAAGTTTCCCAGAACAAAGGAGGAACTTCAATATTAATGAAAGATTGACATGTTTATGTGATGCTCAGGATCAACATGAGTTGTGTGTTTGTGTTTTTCAACCCTATAGGAGGACAGCTGACACGTTCTGAAGACAGGAGCCCAGCGATGTGGGAGTTTCATCCAACTTAATTTGGTATATTGAAATGCAAAGGTTTATGTCCTGGAGGAATGTTATGCACCTTACTGTTTCTATTTCTGCTGCATTTATTGGATGGAAAAACTTGATTTAATTGAGTTCATCCAATGAGTATAGGTTAAACAAATGAGTGATATTTGTTCACAGTAAATATACAGCAACGCAGTGATTAATGTGATTAAAATTTTAATCATGTGACGGCACTAGTTCAAACGTTTGAGTTCAAAGAACCGATGACCTACCAGTGGATGTCATGGTCATGGTTTTCTGCAGAAAGTCTCGTTCGTTTTCTAACATGGCAACCTTCTCCTTTAGAGTTTAGATTTCTGTCAACACGCTCTTGTTCTGACTTTTGCAACCCTCACCTCTCATTAAAGCTGGCTTCCAATGATGTGTGTCTGGGTGCGTACACACTGCCCATAGTTACTGACGGAGCCACTGCGTCACACCCCAGCTGATACATGACCGCACCAGGTGACTGCTGCTATGACCTATGTTGGTTGTCAGCGTTCCTTCCATTCCATTACAGCAGCATGAAAACAAGGCCATAGGCATAACAATAGATAAAGTAGAAATAAAGACTATGTACAGAGCAACCATAAGATATGCAGATATACAGATGAGAAATGTACAGAGATGTATTATGTCCTGTTATGATATCATGAAAAACTCTTGAGTATTACACTGTAGGTGAGGATGTTATTGCACTAAGAGAAAAAACACTGTACTGTTTCCCCATCAGTGTCACTGTGTGTAAACATGGTGATAAAGTACAGAGGTTAGAGTACAGATGGACTGATGTTATACAGTCTGACCCCTGTCTGGACAAATGTCTGTGGCTGAAGGAGACACCCAAGGTCCCCACTGTCTCATGTTTTTATATTTGACTCATTTTCACAGCACTTCATTAGTTTGTTATCGTAATCAGCCACCATGTACAGGTGCATCTCCATAAATGAGAATATTGTGGAAAAGTTCAATATTATAAACTAATGATGTCACACTGTGATCAGATGATGAACTCAAAACACCTGCAAAGCAGACACAATCATGGGGAAGACTGCTGACTGGACAGATGTTGAATAAATAAAAAATAGTCAGCATGGTTATCCTCGGGAGCAATAATGGGAATATGACTCCCATCCATCACCCCTGCACACTGAGGGAACCCATCAAGACAGACAGTTATCAGGAGAGGAGGAGGAGGGTCTTAGGTTCTGAGGGCGACTCCAAACTGGCGTAGTAGTGTAGTAGTAGACCCACTAAAGGTTCTAGCAGTGGAAGTGAGTTGCAGATAAACCACAGATAGAGGTTGGTGAAGAAGTTTCATACCTGTATAAAACCGCAACCACGAAGGGACTCGAACCCTCAATCTTCTGATCCGAAGTCAGACGCCTTATCCATTAGGCCACGTGGTCTAGTGTGTTTGTCACATAAAGTTTTCTTGGCAGGTCCTGTACAAACTGTTGTCTCTTCAAATTAAATGTACTGAATGTCGATCTATAGGAGCCAACTACCAAAGTCTTCATGTGTGGAGACATTTACAGACAGCAAAGGATAAGTTAGGAAAGATATATACATGATTGTGACGGCCACAGGGCCTAGTGCTTGTTGTGTTTGTTCCACTCTGGTTGCAGGGTTCCATCAGGGTGGAGCTGTGTTGATTGCAGAGGCAGAACACCTGGCCAGTGTTCTGAACAAGCGGCAGCCTTCGGGGCTCAAAGTGGAAGCCCATGTGGAAGTGTCAAAACTTGTAATTCACGCTGCAACAGCTGGGGGTTGGCTCCAAAAGCGAGTAATTTCCCATAGACTCCCATGTTAAAATGGCCGATTTCACAGCAGAAACTTCTAGTGTCAATTGTAGGGGGGGTGAATTTTTTTACAACTCACTCGTTTCAATTGTATTCGGATTTAAAATTACGCATAATTATGGGCGTTGCCGCTTGAGTGACAGACAGTTGCCGTATCACAGCGTGAGTTTCCTGCTCCCACGATCGCCTGCCCCCCTAAACCCCGCTCGTGCCCCCCCCCTCTTTGTCCATATTTGAAAGTTTTGGCGGACGTGACGCTGTCAACATGGCGGCGGTCATCACGTCCCGGAACCTCCCACCGAGCCTCAAAACGGCTCTTCAGAAACAAACGGGTGACGTCACGGAGGCTCTGTCCATAGTTTTTACTGTCAATGGTTCTGAATGAAGTATTTAGCTCCACCTGATCCTGCACTGCAGTCTCTTCTCTTCTCCTGCATTCACCACCTGCCTCCTGTGTGCTCGGCCGTCTCAGTGTTCGTTTTGGTTGTTTTGTTTTGGTCAAATAAATGAATTGCTTTATTTAATTTAATAGCGTGTGTCCGACTATTGTTGTGATCAGAACGAGCGGGTCATAACACTGATAAAATAAATTCAGCTTCGATTCAGCTCAACGTCTGGATCTGGCCCAGATCTCTCCTGGTTGGAGGAGTGCTAGGAGGCTCCTGCAGCCCCCTTTATTTTGAACTTTTGTCCCCTCGCTGCGTGTGCCCCCCCCCCCCATTGCCTACACACGATTGATTTAAATTATTTTTGGGGATCTTCCTTCCCCCTTTGTTTCCTGTGCACCTAGCATCAGGGCCACCAGTGTGTTTACAAGCATGGACAATTGAAACACTGTTTATTATTGAACTGCAGTATGACTCCCAGAGCTGCTCCTACACTTCTGAGCCACTAGTCCAACTCAATACATCCAGATTTGTAGAGATCATATACATGCTACACAACTCAATGTGTGAGTAATCCAAGTATTCAGAATACGTTACTTAGACTGAGTAATGTTAAGTTGTAGGGCCTGTAATCTGTATTCAGTAACTGAATACTTTTTAAAAGTATTCTTCCCAACACTGTTAGTAACATACAACGCCAGCAGATGGGAAAAAACAGGCATTCACACCTGGCAGTCCCCAAACACAGTGGAAATGAAATATGAAGGAGACAGACACAAAATAATACACTGCAATGGAACTGAGAGGAGGAACTACAGCTGAGTGAGCATACGATATAGAAGCTAGGGTACCGTTTCACCACAAACCAATGTATATGTTCTGGGCAACAGCATTTATAAAATATGCCTATTGTATTATAATATGTGTGTGTGTAAGATGCATGTCACATTTTTGCTCCATTCCTTTTATTACAGCAGTAGCCCTTACAGGTGCATTATGAGGCACTTGTCTGTTGATGTTGGGAGGACTGTGAACATGAGAAATCAATCCAATCTCTCATACTATCCAGTATAATTTATGATGTTGAGTGACTGAACAAAGCAGCATCTCTGCAGGGATTAATGAGGTTTTTCTGAGTCTGCACAATATGCGATTATATGCGAATTCTGAATACAAGTTTGATAGAGCAGCATCTAATGAGCGTTTCTAAGAGACAGCACGGACAAATATTGTCTGTTGTTTGTTTGCCTGAACATGGACTAAATAAACCTGCCATGGGTGTGTGTGTCTGGGTGCACGTAGCCACTCCATCACACCCCAGCTGGTGGTTGTCAGCATTCCTCGTTAGTATAGTGGATAGTATCTCTGCCTGTCACGCGGAAGACCGGGGTTCGATTCCCTGACGGGGAGAAAGACTTTTACCACCAGATAGGATGATACTGACCCCAGAGGAACATGAAGTCATTGCAGCAGCATAACAATAGATAAAGTAAAAATAAAGATGATACAGAACAACCATAAGATATGCAGATATACATGTAAGTCTGTTCCGGTTGGCCAGCAGGTGGTGCAGAGGCACGGTTGGTTTGGTTGGAGTGACAGCTCACATGCTGCACTTTTCTTCAGTGACACCGTAGTTGCTGAGAGACGTTTGTGCAGGGCGCCATATTGCTTTCAGAAGTTTTCTTCCTCTGAAAGGTAAGCAAACACATGTTGCCAACAGCCAATTGAAAGGAGACACAACACAAAAACTAATCAAGTTTACTAACATGAATACAAACAACATATCTAAAATAACATCCCTGAAGCACATACACCCAACACTAACCAGGTCTAAATGCATTCACTAGTTAACTAGTGCAACGTTTTGCCTGAAATGAACTGAACTGGCTTTCCATACAACACTGTCATGAGGTCCACATTGTCCTGTAGTGGAATCCAGAGTCTGAGAGTGTATGACTGGCAGCAAATAACAATTTCACTTTGTAGATTAAAGCAACATGTGCTGACACCAGAATCAGTCCTGTCAGGTGATAGGCCACCTCCTCAGGACAACACTCAGCTGTTCACCTCCACCTCAAAGAGAAAGGACACTCCATTGAGGACAACAATGTTCACATTTTAGACAGGGAGGAAAGGTGGTTTGAAAGAGGAGTCAAGGAAGCATCTATGTTAAGCTGGAAAAACCTTCCCTTAACAGAGGTGGTGGCCTCAGACATCATCTTTCTACCACATACAATGCAGTGATTCCATCCATTCCCAGGAAGTTTACACATACTCACAGCCAGTGTTAATTTTGTTGACGAATCATTTTCGTCATAGTTTTCGTTAACGACCTTTTTTTGCTGATAAAAACGAGACGATAACTAAATAAAAACTAACGCACGGTGCCAAAAACGAAGACGAAATGGATTGACACTTTCGCCAACGAATAAAAACGAGACGAAATTATTGATGGAGACGAGATCCAATCAGAGCAAATTTTGTTTGTGGAAAGGGAGGGACGAATCAGGAGACGGCGGCAGAGAGCCAATCAGAAGTGCTCTCTCTGTGTAAGGACGTTGCGCCGCGATGCTGGAAGAAGGCGTCCTCATGCATGGTCACACAAAACAGGAGAACAGACACACAGACACGTTTAATTTCAAGACAATCAAGACGGTTTACAAACCGTGTGGAGCGACTATCAGCGGTAAAAACAATAAACCTGAAGCGACATTTGCAGACGAGTCATCTTAACTTCCGTTCAAAGATACACGTGACAAAATCTATAAATGAAGACACCGCTGCTGATGGTTTTACAGCATGCGACCTGTTTCTAAGCTGTCACTGAAGTGTTTTGCTGTAGTTATGGAGGATTCATGAAGAAGGTCATGACTGAACAGTGTATTCAGGGAGAGCAGCTCACTGTTCACTGCTGCTTTTGTGAAAAGGTCATAGCAATTAAATACAGAGATGTTTGTTTCAAATAACAAGTTAAAGCTGTGCCTGTTTTTATTGCACAATCAAACCTTAAATATTTCATGAAAAATATATATCATAGAATTTTAGTCGACTAAATCCACGGCAGATTTAGTCGACTAAAATTATTTGATATTTAGTCGACTAAAACTAGACTAAAACTTTAAAAATGTTGATGACTAAAACGTGACTAAAATCAAATGACATTTTAGTCACAAGACTAAAATAAAAACTAAATCCAAAATTGCTGCCAAAATTAACACTGCTCACAGCAAGAACAAAGGGCTGTCAACCAGTCCCCCTCCGGCAGTTTCATAGTCGTTAGCCAGTCGTTAGACACACCTGGCCCAGTCAGCCAGAACATCACAGGTAAGTATGGAAACATTTAGTGCTATTGTTTGTAAGTTTTTTTTTAAGTTTTACCCAGACCCACCCACATAGGTCTGTAACCACATATAAACCATGTTTCCCCACCAAACAGTTAGAACTGATGAAGCTGCTTGGATGAGCAGCGAAACGTCTTCTAGAAAACTCTACAAGTCCAGACGCCTTGCTTCAATCTTCTCTACGTATGATGACCTGGATGACTGAGAATCTTCATCAACATGCCCCAGGAGAAGGTTTCCGCTCGAAAACCAGCTGACGTGGTGACCATTGTCAAACAAGGGAATAAAGTGCCACTGTCCTTGCTGCAAGTGCCCATAAAAGTGAGGGGAAGGCAGCATTGTGCCATCATTGACACCAAGTACCTATTCTTTAGTGCGTCAAAGTCAGTGGTTGGAAATGACCCGGGAGGGAGAATATATTAAGGCATGCCAGAACCAGAACTTCGCATTGGCTGATGGGAAAACACATGGTGCTGTAGGACAGGTCCAACTAATATATGACTGGCATGGAATAATGTATCCTATGGAGACATATGTTATGGCTGACGACCACCTAGCCTTTCCTTTCATTCTGGGTTTAGATTTCATGAGTAAGACATCCACTATTCTCAATCTCGGGGACCATACATATGGGGTAAAGGGACCAGGGGGTTATACATTCCATCCTTTCCTGTCTCAACCTGGGGAATGTAATTTAAAATCCAGTGAACAATATTTTCAGGCCGGACTCTATGTGGCTGTACCCTCCCCTAGATCTGAGACCCAAACTCTCTCCTGTGAGGCAATAATGCCCTCCTCAACGCTCCCACCGGAGGTGGTGGAGCTGCTCCGAGCATGGCCTAGTGTGTGTACTGGGAAACTGGGTCGGACCACAGTGGAGAAACATAAAATCTTCACCTCAGATGAGGTCCCGGTGAGGTGTAAGGCATATAGAGTGTCACCGCATAAAAGGAAAATTATTGCTGAACATGTGGAAAAAATGTTGGCGGAAGGGGTACTTGAACCCTCTCAGTCTGCCTGGGGAGCACCAGTAGTCCTGGTCCCCAAACCTGACGGATCTCTAAGGTTTTGTGTGGACTATCGTCGGCTCAACGCTAAGACACCCCTTGATGCTTACCCCATGCCTCTCATCCATGACCTTTTGGAATCTATGCACGGGGCTACTGTCTTTAGCACCCTGGACTTGAAGTCTGGATACTGGCAGGTGGCCATGGAGGAAGATAGTAAGGTCAAAACAGCCGTCATCACTCCTGATGGCCTATTTCAGTTCACCGCCATGCCGTTTGGACTAAAGAACGCAGGAGCCACGTTTCAGAGGCTTATGGAAAAAGTTCTGGGTGAGCTGAGAGGGAAAATATGCTGCGTTTACATCGATGACGTCATTGTGTTCTCCCCGACTCCGGAGCAGCACCAAAAGGATTTAAATGATGTATTCAAAAAGATCCACCTGGCCAACCTGTCCCTCAACCTAAAGAAATGTCACTTTTTCCAAAAAGAACTGAAATTCCTCGGACATGTTGTGTCAGGAAAAGGAGTACAGGTTGATCCTGAAAAGACACTGGCAGTTACTGCCTATCCACCACCCACCAATGTCAAGTCCCTGCAATGCTTTCTGGGGATGGTTGGGTGGTACCACAAGTTTATTGACCATTTTGCAGACCTGGCAGCTCCACTGAACCGTCTGACTCGAAAAGGAGTAGAGTGGGTGTGGTCAAAAGAATGCCAAGAGAGTTTCGAGCATCTGAAGGAAGCCCTGATGAAGGCTCCTATCCTAACACAACCTGATTATACCATACCTTTCGAGGTACACACTGATGCTAGTGACGTGGGACTGGGGGCTGTACTCGTACAGATTACTGGAGGAAGTGAGCGGGTGATTGCTTTCGCTTCCAGAGTCCTGAGAGGAGCGGAATGCCATTATTCCACCTCAGAGAAAGAATGCCTTGCAGTGGTTTGGGCTGTGGAAAAATGGAGGCACTATTTGGAAGGAGTAGACTTCACAGTATACACTGACCATGCGGCTTTGACATGGGCCTTTAACTGCCCCAAAACCTCTTCCAGGCTCACTCGGTGGATTTTACGGTTACAACAATTCCACTTCAAAGTACAGTACCGGAAAGGACTACACAACATTGTGCCTGACGCTCTGTCCAGATCAGCTGCACCTCCCTCCTGTCTGGCCTGTGTGGCAGTGAAAACCAGCTGCAGCTCCACAGACCTACCTACCTCCCTCTCTGAAATAAGAGAGTGTGGAAATATATGGTTAAACTTGGTCAAAATATATGTCTGTCTGCATATATGGTAAAAGTGTATGGTTGTGCATAGATCCAGACCTCTGGCTGAGGTCATAAAGCATTCTGATGTTTAATGATGTGTTTAGATATTCGAACTGCAAACCCCTAGTTGACCCAGAGATGTAACCAAAGAGACAAGATATACTCAAGGCCGTAACAGGAGGATCTGTGAAATACACACACACCCTCACATCTGAGATGTGAGTGGGAGAACTTCAATGTCTTTTAGTTTCGTATACGCCTTCCACCTTGTGATTATTGAATATGCATGTTTCACTGAAAAACATTACCTTTTATGCCTTTCTATGTAAATGTAACCACACCTTGTTGTGAGATTAATAAAACGAGCCTAATGCATGGGACGGACAGAATGCAAATGGTCAGCTGCAGGAGCAGATCGAGGGGTCTGTATTGAGCTGTGCATTCTCCCTTTATAAAGGCGAAACTGAAACTGATCAGTACTGGTTTTCATTCAATGTTCTGTGCTTCGGGGACGGAGTCTGGGAATCCGGGGTGACCAGATTAGGTCACAACAATTGGGGGCTCGTCCTGGGGATCAAAGGGCAAAAATCATCCTCAGATCCGTCAATTGAACACAAGGGCCGATTACGAACAGACAGAGGACACGTGCCGGCAACAATAAGGTAAGCAGACCTTTTATATCTGCATTGACTACTCTAAAATGTAACGTGTCCCGAGTCTTAGTAGTAATCTGTCTGTAAAAGCAAAAAGAACATTGACTGAATGAATTTAACTGTAAGTGAATGAATATGACTACAGTGAAATAACCGTAAGTGAATGTATATGACTACGGTAAATGAGTGAATGATTACAGCTGTTTAAGAGATAAGTAAATGATGCCTGCAGAGGAATAATGCCTGCAGAGGAATAATGCCTGCAGAGGAATAATGCCTGCAGAGGGATAATGCCTGCAGAGGAATAAGAGAAAAAGGGGTAGCAATTCCTGAGTGTGGCGACTCCACCGGTACTCTGACGAGGGGCCGGAAAAGCTGGGTTTGAGGCCCGGGGCTTGAGGAACCCTAAATCACTACAAAAAGAGAGAAAAAGGAACAAGACCAGGCAGAAAACACATGGTATGCATGTTGGACAGACTGGAAACTGAAACAATGACCGCACTAGTTAGGCGGGAGTTGAAGTAAGTCAACAGGCTTCCAAATTACAGATATATAAGATTCTGGTGTCACGGACAGAGGCTAGTCTCGAATCCATTGGACTGAGTACCAGGGACACAGCGTGCCATATTTCTCAGTCGGCCAGAATCTAGAAAAGAAAGGCACTCTTGAGACTCATAACTGTGAGTCGTCTGAGATAAAGACGACAAGATCAGAGAGTAGAGTAATTAATGAAATAACTGTGAGCTGTTCTTACACTGAACGGCAAGACCAGAGAATAAGTCCTGTGAGTTCATGAAGCACCCCTAAAGAGAAACAAAGAGAAGTGAAGATACAGTACTGACACACACACACCGAGCTCGCAGTATAAATGGGTAAAGCATGAGTGTGGAATGTGTATGAATGCCAGAGACGAGGTGAACTGAAGCAGCAGCACTGCTGGAAACCTTAATCGGTGTAAACGTAAAGCAGTGGCCTGTTGAAGTAGGTTCACTCACGGACTGGATTAGTGTTTTTGTTGTGCACATACTTTTGTATATATTTCTGATGTGAACATAGTTTCTGAACTTTTCTAACATCATAGTTTTGTTAACTCTTCTGAGCACAGTTTTGTAAATAACACATTATTATTAAGCTTTAGTTTTAATTTTCACGTAATCACATGACTGAGACTTTGATGACTGACGACATGGACGGAGATTTTAACAGAGACACTGTTGATGATGGGTGGGGTCCGAACAGCCCACTAAAAACAGTAGAAGCTCAACTGATTATTTTGGAGAAAGCGCTGCATCAGGCTTTTGACTCTAAAACCGCATCTGAAGAGATGACTCAGATGAGGGAGGCAGTCATTATTTTGCTGGGAGAAATAGGCCGTGGCATGAAAGATAGAGGTTGTTTACAGAAGGAGTTTTGGAGAAAGGAGGGTGAAGCGAAGGCAGAGAGGGAGAAGGCCAGGAAGAGTGCAGAGCAGTGTGGCTGGTCTAAGAAAGGGAGATTTAAGAGGGAGCAGGAAAAAGCAGAGGAGAAGAGAGCTCAGTGGGCGCGATGGGCTTTGATAGGTCAGGGTGTAACTCACCTCATGACCGAGAAGCCCAAAACACAGGATGCCAAAGCAGAAAAACTTAAGGATCCCCCACCGTATACACCACCCCCTCCTACTGCACCACCATCCTCTCATTCATCTGCTGGATTATATCCAGTTTTACAAATAACTCAAGGCACACTGGCCATAACAGACATGCCTGATTCCTCTGAGACGTGGTCTGATGACAGCTCTCACACGTCCCAAGTGAGTAGTGTGTCTGCTTTACCCTCGTTAGCACCCGTGAAGGGCCTCCAGAGGCCCCTGCCCTTTCAACTTTCCAGCTGCGAAAGGACAGAGAACTGAGCTGCGACGGAGCACTATGTGTTGCAGCTGAAGCCCCGCTGTCACACAGAATACAGACGCCAGACATTGTGAACACAAAGCAGGGAGAAATAGACAAGGTGCAACAGTTGCAGGAGGAATTAAAGGAGTTGCGGGCTGCTATAGCTCAGGACTTAACACCACACACAGATGCACACGCTAACCCCCAATTTGGAGACGCTACACTTCACGTGGGAGGCGTGTGGAAAGATGGATCACAGGAAGGGAGGACAGCTGGAATTCAGATGCAGGTCGAGGGTGTTTGGTCCGCGGAGCAGGGAGAGATGTTTGAACTATTACAGAGACAGGCCAAGGCTACTGAGGAGTGGTTGAAAACACACGAAGCTGAACACTTAGCACACAGACGCAAAACACACCACATGACAACTAGATCTCAAGGATATGATAATACACAGACACTCAACTATCAGTTACCATTGATTCAAACTGAACACCAGATCAAATATCGTCCATTCCCACTAGGAGATGTACAGGCACTAGTGGATAAATTACCTCCAGTGGCCGAAGGTGGAGCAATGTGGCTGAGTCAACTTGACAGTCTGACAGCAGGTCACAGACTCGCTCTAGGTGATTTTCGGGCCGTTATTTCTAGGTGTCTTACAGCTTCAGAAGTGAGGGACATAGAGGAGGACGCCACCACTACTAGACAGAGAGATGACACACCTTTCACTCAGGTCAGCACTGAAATAGGCAGAGCACTAAGACATAAATATCCTCTGCCTGCTGGAGCCGCCGTTCCCACTTTGAGATAGGACCCCAAACAGAGTCCAAGAGAATATCTTAATCAAAGCAAAGACACATGGATCAAACACACCGGGTGCCACCCTGGTAACCCAGGCATTCAGAGGGTGTGGTACAGGACCGCCGTCCTAAACGGGGTTCCTGAGACTGTAAAAACTGCCATGGATAATAACCCAGACATGGCAGGGTGTGATTCCAGTGTGTGGGAGAGACATCTAGTACATCACTTGGCACGTGCCCAAGAGGCAGCACAAGCTGACAGTAAGGATGTCCAGGATTTGCAAGCACAATTATTGAAACTGCAATTGACTGAGGCCAGACAGAAGGCCAATGACAAAAAGAAAGATAAAAATAATAAAGTCATGGTTGTCACTGAAAGCTCTGACGCACCTCCTGTGACACCTTGGGTGCCTCCACCACCTTATTCTCCTGATTATCAGCAGCCTACGGGGTCCTACAGGGGGTACGGATCAGGGAGGGGCAGATGGAGAGACAGGCGCGGAAGGGGTGGAACACTTAGGGGACAGCCGAGGGGAGACCCAAGTCGTGACCGCTGCTATTACTGTGAGGAGTTGGGACACTGGGCCAAGGACTGTCCACACAGACAGGGACAGTATGCCCGAGGACGTGCAGCGTCTGGTCCACGGAGGGCTTCCTCCCGCCCCCCAGGACCTCCATTCACTGGACAGTTTCCTGTTTCCGGCTGGGAACAGTGGGATTGTGACTTCTCACAACACTGACACACCCCACAGAGCAGCTCAGATTACATCGGCACGGCAGACCCGATGTTATCTATGCAAGTAGAGGATGAGACACTGCCTTTTCTGGTGGATACTGGCGCCACCTGTTCTACACTGTTTCAATCATCTTCTATGGAATTGTCCAACAACTCTATCACTGTGATGGGCTTCTCTGGGGATAAACAGACTCTGCCTATAACCACTCCCATGACTGCTCAGTTGGGACATCAGACTGTTTCACACTGTTTTGTACACTCACCTCTTCTGCCTCTGAATATACTGGGGAGAGACTTGCTGATTAAGTTTGGAGCATCTATTTTGTGCGGCCCAGACGGGCTGACAGTGACACTGCCGGACGGCACCATGTTCCACTGTAATGTTGCAGACACAGGCGGACAATATCTGATGAGACCTGTGACTGACCCATGTGCTGACACCTACTGGGGCATGTTACATCCTAAAACTCCCCAGAACCCAGGAATCCTTTCTGCCTACCTGCAGTGGAAGCCCTGGATAGCGCAGGTCGAACCATATGTTTCTCCCCCTGACCCCCCTCATGTGACTCTATTTTATGACAGGCAGCAAACTGATTGGTACCATGAGAAGTTTGCGCACTCCCTAGAGGGACAGGACTGGTCTATTACAGTCCGAGACATTTTTGTGGCACCTGAGGGCGTGGCAGCCGGTGTGGACCTCACTCCAGAACAAATGTCTTGGTACATGATGAGTGACGAAGGGCATCCCCACGTCTCATTAGCTGTACATCCAAACCACCAGGCCAAAGAACTAGGTGGCATGGTTAAACGTGCCATGGGGCAATCAGACTGGCAACCCACACCTTTACCTCAAATCATGTATTCTCCATCTGCTAAAGCATACAAAATAACTGTTTCAACTATGAACACTGTCACTCTGGCACATGAACTGCTTGCTAGACATCATGGTAGAGAGAAAACTGATCATCCTCTGGCACAGGCTGTGATTGACAGCTTGCCACCACATTTATGGGCAGACGGCCCCACTGACGTGGGTCTGGTGGACTGTGAACCTGTGACGTTTCAGATTAACACACCAGGCCCTTTGTGGATACCACAGTATCCACACAAGCCAGCAGCCGGAGCTGGCATTGCAGATACTACTCATGGACTTTTTGAAAATGGCGTGCTGGAACTCTCTCACTCAGACTGGAATACTCCCATCCTACCTGTAGAAAAGAAAGGGACAGGTAAATATCGCATGGCACATGATCTGAGGGACATTAACGCTGTACTGTCAACCCCCACGGTACCAGTTCCGAATCCATACGTGGCATTGGCCCAACTGGATCCTTCACAGAGCTGGTTCACCTGCATAGATTTAGCTAATGCTTTCTTTTGTCTCCCTCTGGCACCTGAATGCAGAGACATTTTCTCATTCACATATCAGGGAACACAGTATCGCTACACCAGGCTACCTCAAGGTTTTGCGCTCTCCCCCGGTATTTTTAATCAGGTTTTGAAACAGATACTCAGTCACTGCACCCTCCCAGAAAACACTACACTCATTCAGTACGTTGATGACCTTCTTATCGCAGCTCCAACGGCAGCAATCTGCCTGGATGCCACGCAGGCTGTTTTGCAACATCTGGCCACAGCTGGTTTTAAGGTCAGCAAATCTAAACTCCAATTAGTCAGGAAACAAGTTGCTTTCTTAGGACGCATCGTTTCACAAAAGGGGGTCAGCATATCGCCTTCACACAAATCTACCATTTTGCATCATCCGCGTCCTGATAAAGTGAAGGACATGCTCTCATTCCTCGGTCTGACTGGCTACAGTAGAAACTTTGTTGCTAACTACACTGGCCTCACACAACCTCTCAGAGACCTTGTCAAAGAACATGGCATGCGTAATGTGTCAGCTCGCCTAAATTGGACGCAGGCCGCGGAACAAGCATTCATTGCTCTTAAACAATCTTTGGCCACTGCAGCAGAACTAGCCTCACCTGACTACACTTTACCTTTCTATTTGGATGTCTCTGGAACGGATGCCTGCATCAATGGCATCCTGTTCCAGAGAAAAGGGGGAGAGAGAGTAATACTGATGTACATCGGTGCCCCCCTGGACAACATGGAGAAAAGACACCCTCAGTGCACACAACACGCAGCAGGAATAGCTAAGCTAATTCAAAAAACCGCACACATGGTCATGGGACACCAGCTGTATGTACTGACAACACATAGTGTAGTGGCATATGTAAACTCAGAGACATTCACACTCACCTCATTGAGACAGAGGAGGTTGAGCAAGATTTTAGAAGCACCAAACATCACCTTCACACATGAGGGCATCAACATGGCAGACCAGATAGGAGCTGGAGAGCCACACACATGTGTAGAGAGGGTAACCAGAGAAGAAAAAGTCAGAATGGATTTACAGGCCACACCACTAACAGAGGCCAGAAATCTGTTCACAGATGGGTGCTGTTTTAGACATGACACGGAAGGACTCAGAGCAGCATACGCGGTTGTTGAAGACACAGGGGAAGAAATGAGAACACTGAAAGCAGAAAGATTAGAGGGACAGCAGTCAGCGCAGAGAGCCGAGGTGAGGGCAGTGATTGAGGCACTAAAGATAGGTCGAGGACAGGACATCAATGTTTTTACTGACTCAGCATATGCGGCAGGAGCAGTGCATGTGGAATTAGGGCAATGGCTGAGAGCAGGTTTTCTCACTGCAACTAACAAACCAATACGGCATGAGGCTGAAATGAGAGAGCTTGCTGAAGCTCTGTTGTTGCCTAGCAAAGTGGCTGCAAAGGTCATGGAGCAGGAACTGACAGGGTCACAAGAGGAAACAATGCAGCAGATCAGGCAGCAAAACAGGCAGCAGGCTATGTTGAGCGAATGATTTTTATGTGTTCAGAAACAGACTTGCCTCCCCCTGTTGATTGGACTGATTTGATGGAATTGCAAAACAAAGCCTCTCCACAGGAAAAAACACTGTGGAAAGCTAGAGGGGCGACTGACACAGGAGGAGTATGGAGAGGGCCTGACGGACGCCCCATACTGCCACCTGGACTGAGACAGACTGCCATGGAGGAAGCGCATGGGGTAGGCCATGTGGGTTGTCATGATAAACTGTCATTAAATTTCTGATTAACACCTACATCCCTAGACATGGTTTTCCGAAAAAAAAAAAAAAAAAAAAAAAAGCATGCTTTTGGTACTGTTTATCATCCACAATCTCAAGGAAAGGTGGAAAGGATGAATCAAACCTCAAACAAAAATTGGCTAAAATCTGTGCACAGACCAAATTTATATGGGTTCAAGTATTATCTATTGTATTGATGTTCTGGTAATAACGCCATATAATCTACACCTTATGAGCTTCTTACAGGTCGACAGTTTCCTGGACCAGCTGGCCGGCTGAGACTGAAGAAGCATGCAGTATGGTATTAATATAAACCATAATATAATGAATTTGAAGCTTTGGTGTTAGAATTTGTATTACAGGAGAAAGGAGAGATGGTGAGTCCAGAAGGAGCCACACACAGCCGAGTGGGTCCTCCTGAAGGTGATAAAAGGAAGTGGTCGGAGCCGAGGTGGACAGGTCCCTATCAGGTGACGGAACGCACCTCTCACGCGGTTCGGCTGAGAGGAAAGGGGAACACCTGGTATCACTGGAGCCAGTGCGCAGGCGCAGAGGAGCCTCAACGCTCTCTACAGGACGTCCGAGCTGATCTGAGGGCACAGAAGTCTGAATCGGCTGATTCAGACACAGATCCTGTCACAAAAGGGGCAGAATAATCCCCTGACAGAGATCAAGGATCCCGGGTAGTCTAACCCCAGGGATCCGAAGAAAGAAGACGCATCCTGAGGACCAGAGGACCTGACGGGGGCTGGATGGACGAGGCAGACGGACCGAGACCCACCCGTGGACGGCTGAATGACACACTTTTGAACATTCTTACTGTAGGATAATTTTCATTATATTTGAGCTGTTAGGAGTATCTGGGGGCGGGAACGGTGAAAGACCGACCGATTAAAATACCCCCACATACTATGATGTATAACATGTATTTGTTTTCTTGTTAGGATAACCATATTAGGGTTGTTCATAATTTTTTTTTTTTTTGATCTATTGGTTACACTGCGAGTTCCCTGGACAGAGGTGTAAAACTACATATTCATTTTTATATTAATCTTTATACTGTTCTACTTGTTACTTATATTATTCTTATATTATCCCATTGTGGGCAGAGGACTTGGAGGACGATCTGATTTTCGATGCAGGGATTTAAACTTTGCCATCACGTTTCGTTTTATGTACTCACATGATATGTTTTTTAATACACTACATTTCTCACAGAGTTTTCTTTTTTTGCACCTTCATTAATGGTTTTGACACACATACACACACACCAGGTGTTTGGATTTTACTCACAGTGTTGTTATATATAGATGTCACTTTTACCCATAGTTTTGTTTGATTATACACAGTGTTTTCTATTTGCTGATGTGACCGTTTGTTGTTTCTTTTGCTTATTTTGTGTTGGACTCTTAGTAGAGTCCAAAAGGGGGAATTGTGGAAATATATGGTTAAACTTGGTCAAAATATATGTCTGTCTGCATATATGGTAAAAGTGTATGGTTGTGCATAGATCCAGACCTCTGGCTGAGGTCATAAAGCATTCTGATGTTTAATGATGTGTTTAGATATTCGAACTGCAAACCCCTAGTTGACCCAGAGATGTAACCAAAGAGACAAGATATACTCAAGGCCGTAACAGGAGGATCTGTGAAATACACACACACCCTCACATCTGAGATGTGAGTGGGAGAACTTCAATGTCTTTTAGTTTCGTATACGCCTTCCACCTTGTGATTATTGAATATGCATGTTTCACTGAAAAACATTACCTTTTATGCCTTTCTATGTAAATGTAACCACACCTTGTTGTGAGATTAATAAAACGAGCCTAATGCATGGGACGGACAGAATGCAAATGGTCAGCTGCAGGAGCAGATCGAGGGGTCTGTATTGAGCTGTGCATTCTCCCTTTATAAAGGCGAAACTGAAACTGATCAGTACTGGTTTTCATTCAATGTTCTGTGCTTCGGGGACGGAGTCTGGGAATCCGGGGTGACCAGATTAGGTCACAACAAGAGGCACAGGAAAAAGAGCCTGAGATAGTCAGCCTGGTTAGAGGAGATACATCCCTCAGTAGACCGGATAGAGTGAGTTTCATTAATATACAAGGACTGGTACATCGGAGGTCCCCTACGAAGGATGGAGGAGATAAGTACCAGTTGGTGGTACCAAAGACGCTGATTAAGTCATTTCTGGGATATTTCCATGATCATCCACTCAGTGGGCACCTAGGGAGGCTGAAAACCATAGTAAGAGTGATCGAGGTCGCCTGGTGGCCCACAATGAGGAAGGACATCTGGGATTACGTCAGACATTGCTGTACCTATAAAGCCGAAAATAAAAAACCTGCTGGGTTCATGCAGCCTACTCCGGTGGAAGAGCCATGGGAAAAGTTGGGTTTGGATCTCATGGGCCCATTTCCTCGAAGTAAAAAAGGAAACGTTTTTCTGTTGGTCATTGTAGACTATTTCACCAAGTGGGTGGAATTATTTCCTTTGAAGGATGGCAAGGCGCATCGCATTGTAACAGTCTTAAAGGAGGAAATCTTCACTCGTTTTGGAGTTCCCCGGGAGCTGGTTTCGGACAGAGGGCCACAGTTCACTGGTCATGAAATGGCTAACCTCTGTAAGAGCTGGGGAGTGACCCATAAACTCACCACCAGCTACCATCCGCAAGCCAACCTCACTGAGAGGGCCAATAGAAATATCAAAACGATGATCGCCTCCTATGTGGGAAACCAACACAAAAACTGGGATCAGTGGATCAAAGAATTCCGGTTTGCCAGTAACGCAGCTTACCATGAAACAACTGGAAGGTCACCTGCTGAGTTGACTCTGGGGAGAAAATTAAGAGAAGGGACCCCTGGAGCGGCTCATCAACCCACCACCTTCACCTCAGCAGCCAACCTACTACATTTTGGAAAGACAGCAGAAAATGAATGAAGAAGTAAAACAGAGAGTTGGACGGTGTCAGACCAGACAAGCTAAGATCTGTGACACTGTAAATGTGTCAAGCATACCAGCAAATACATAGTCGAGGTGACATTAGCGTTTGTAAGTTATGCTATGTAGATTGTCCATTGTATGTGTAAAAGATACCTGGGTCTGTTTAATTGAGTTTTTTTAAGGATAAGGTGCCGCCTAGTCACGACCTCCATGGGTTTAAAAGACTCATGGGAAAGCGGGCGCGAGAGGCCAGAAAGAGAGGAGAGAGGAGAGGAGGAAGCGACAGGAGGAGAAAATAGCGATCGACGACGGAAGCAGTGATTATTGGAGGCGCCAGCAAGAGAACGGCTGTGGCCTACCTGAGGGGAAGCTCCACGTATCTGGACCGATTATCCATCGGATTAATCCTGCCGTAACCTGGGAGTTTATCCATTCATTCGGTTAGGATATTGGTACGCTCTGCAGAAGTTTGGCGAGCGACTCTGGACCTCAAAACGGGTCGGCTGGATAGCTCAGTTGATAACTTCCTGGACTGCCACGTGGTGAGATCGAACTTGTTTTTCTTTTCTCATTTTTTACTCTCCCAGAGACGCTGGAGATCGCTATTGTTTGGAATTCTCATTTGGAGTTGGTGGAATACCCATTTTTGATTTCTTTATATAAACAGAGCAGAAACGGACTGCATCTGTGCAAAAGACAATGAACACTGACTGAGTGTGGGGATTTGGTGGGGTTGCATTGGTGTGGTGTATGACCATATGTTAATACATATTTGAAAAGTGTTCTTGTGTTTGGTGGTTTTGTGTTTTTCCTTAAAACATTGCAATAGCACGACCCCTTGGTAGTAGCTAATGATAATAACCTTATCAAATTGTTACAGGATGAATGCTGAAATCGTGGCTGTACTAAACGGACATACCTTTCATGTGTGAGACATTCTGAGAGGGAGAGCTTCTGTTCTACAGCCTACTCCACAACTGAGGCTAGCTAGGTACGATACTGACGAGTGTTGACCTCATTTAGTTGGTCAGAAAAATAACAGAATGTAACTTACAGCGACAGATTCACAGTAGATGTCCTCAATAATCTTAATCCACTGTAATAGAATACAAGGACCTTATTCATCACACAGTACATAACTTTCTCACAGTATTTCATTGTTTACTGTAATTTTCCACAACAAATGTGGAACAGCTCCAGAATGAACACTTTATAAACAATCTGAAATCTTCACTGACACTGATGTGGACAGACTGAGAGTGTCTCTACCTGTGCTAGAGCACTGACAAAATGCCAAAGTGATCAAACATCAGGCAGAAAGGATGAGAACAGAGAACTGGTCTGTGGTCAGCACCTGCAGAACCTCTCCTTTATAGGGGCTGTCTTGATCACTGCCTCTCATTTCCACCTGTTGTCTGTTCCATTTGCACAACAGCAGCTGAAACTGATTCACTATCAGTGTTGATCCTAACTGGACAGGCTGATTTCACACAAGTGCTGCTTCGGACAGTTTGTCAGTGAGGGTGTCAGTGTCGGACACACTCTGTGTCTTCTAACAACCACACCTGCACATAAAAGCCTGGACTGAGCTATAACTGACTGAGACATGAAGAAGACCTTAACAGGAGCACTGAAATATTTCAGACGTGAAATCACTGACACCAAGGTCACCCTGCTATTGTTTTTTCTTTCTGTAGGGATATAGTAAGACTGATGAAGAAAGAAGTGCATTCAGACAGAAAGGACGCTGCAGGAGGAGAGCTGGCCCAGCAGTGCAGGCAGCAGTGCAGCTGTGTTCATTGATCAGCTGCTGCTCATTGACTCATCACTCTGCTGTACAGGTGTCCTTCATCATCCCAGCATGGAGACAGCAGTGATCAGGATCTCTGTTCAGACAGGTGAGCTGTCACAGAGCTCAGAAGCTGCAGTCTAATCATTTGTTCCAGCCAGCACGCTGCTTATGCACATTGTACACAGCAACATCACCAGGATCCTCCTGCAGCTTCTCACAGTTTGTCAAAGAGTTATCCAGCTTCTTAGAAGAGGACTGCATAGACCCTGACAGGAACATAAAGGAGTGTTCTCTAGCAGAGGGTGGTTTCCATCCATCGACATTTCAATTTAAATTAAGCCAAAACACTAAAAGTGTCTCTGTCTCTTCCACAGCACCTGACTTGCGATTGGACGTGTTCAGAGTGATGTAGCCGTGAGCTGCCTAAATGTCAGCTATGATGTATTTCATGCATGTCATACTTTTTGTACTTATGTCCATCAAAGACCAAAATTGAAGATGTGAACCTTCTGACACTTTTCATCGATTGTGTGACTGTTGATCTTCTGCTCTGTGATCAGATAAAAAATACACAACACAAAGCTGGATCTGTGACACACACACAATTAATGAAAGAAATGATCTTCCAGTTCTTCTGTCAATCAGTGGTGGGGACATGTAATTGGCTGTTTTTTGCCACAGGCTTGTGTTCGGTCAGTATTTGTTGAGTGTGTATTTTTTTTTAAATATAAGATTTACCAGTTGAAATTGTTGACTTGTACCCTCACAGTCCATAGTTATCTCCAGAGCCTCCTGTGTGCTGTAGTGTCTTTCCATGTCCAATGACCCCTGCAAAATGACTCCTGCTGCTCTACTGCTGCTTAGATGCAGTGCACCTGCATGAACAACCTGAGCATCAACCAAAACAAAGTCCAGTTTTTTTGATACCTGTTGAAAGAGGAAAGACCTTTGAAGCTGGACACACACGTGCACACACACACACACACACACACACACACACACACACAGAGGTGCTTACAACCAGCACACAAAAGCTCTTTCACATTCACACACGCACATCATTATCAAGTGAGTTTACAAATTCAGGAGCAAGACACCCTGGCAGAAAATAATAAAAATTGAGAATTTTTGCCACATGGTTTGAATGGGAAAAACTAGCGCCAACTAGTGGACAAATATAAAAATTAAAATTTGGAAGCCTGTAGTTTAAAATGATATCTCGACATAAAGAACTGCATATTTTATGTTGTTTTATGTTGTAAGATAAATGGAGGGTCAAAAATGGCAGTTTCAATGGTTTTCAATGGGGCACGTTTTGTCCCGAGGGACAAATGTGTGAGTTTTTGCATAGCACAGCCATTATAGGCTAATTTAAGGAACCGAGGCTAAAATTCAAAAATTTGTTAAAAATGAATATCCTTTGGCAATTTTGAGCTATGTACCTTCAACACACCTAAAATGTCTTGAAAATGAAAAATGAAATGGCACAAAATGTCCCGAGGGTCTCCTGAGGATTAATGTTATACAATCGTATAGACAGACTTTTTGTTTTATATCACTTGAATAGTTATAGGTCTGTTGAAAAGTATGTAACTTGAAAGGGTTTATATCACTTGAAGAAAAAAAGAAGAAAAAGAAGAACAGATTGAAAAGGACGGTGTGGCCTAATACACAAGCTGGATCTGGATTTGTTTTGTTTCAGATAGCGTGGAAAAAAAGAAGAGAAAGTTTAGCAGAGAAGAACAGAATTAGCAGGACAAGAAAGAAGAGAGAGGGAGTTGGGATGGGAGAAACAAGACTGCCAGTCTTTTATTCATATTTTATTCATATAGTTGTGAGATGAACATTTTGATATGTGGCTGAAATCAGTGAATGTATGCTGAAGATACGCTGCGCCAAAAAACGTATGGAAGAATAAGAAAGAAGAAAGAGGGTGAAGAACAATAGTTTGATTGTTGCCTAGCAACGGCAATCAAACTAATCAGCTAAAAACACACGTGCAATGCACAATGGGTAGTTTTTAAATGTCAACATGTTTACATGTCTCCATGGTGATGTGAAGTGCTTTGATGACAAGAGTTTCAGTCACAGTGTGTCTTTGAACTTCTGTTATACACTGAGAGGAGACAGGCAACAAACACAGAGAAAATATAAAGTCAACATGACTCAAAAAGACGGGGAATTAGTTTACAAGGATCTCCTTGACCAGGAGCTTTTCTGTGATGCTGTCATCAGAGTGGAGGAGGTTGACTTTAATATCCACAAAGTCATCTTGGCGAACTGCAGCCCTTACTTCAGGTGAAGTGATTATCTCAATTTTAAATGAATGTGTTAGTAACCTTTACATAGGGAGACAAAATGATGTGAGTGTTGGAGATTATTCAATCTTGTTTTTATAGCTCACAGTGTTTCAGTGTGTTTGCTGATATTGTTGTGATGACTAGTCAACTGCTGGGAAAATGTTGTCAGCCTGACCTCATAAAGAAAGCAGCAGCAGTCCTTAATGTTTGAACATGACAAAAACAACCGGTGAACAAGTGTGTGTTAATCTGCTGGCCCCAGGTGGGACTTGGATGATAGGACATGTTTGACATGTTGACATTAAAGCATCTACTGTAATAGTGATTTCTCCCTCTATAGGCTCAAACTTATTTTATCTTAAACTTAAACTTGATGTATAGTTTAGAAGTCATAAGTGAATTAGATAATGTTACAGCAAGCAGATTTAGACCTTTAACTAGACTGTTGAATAAAGTTACCCATAAATCCACCAGTTACTTGTGACTAATTTTAGTATCTATTTTAAAAACTGAAATGCATCAAAGTGGTGTATAATGTTGTGGAACTTTTTCTGTGTCTTTCAGAGCTCTCTTCACACGCTGGTCTGAACCTGACAAGAAAGTCTACATTATCCCTGACCTATCCTCAGACATGATGGAGCTCATCATTGAGTTTGCATACACCGGCTCTGTTAACGTGACAGAGTCCAATGCACGGAGGCTTTTCATGGCAGCTGATTACCTCAATATAGTGGAGCTGGTGCAAATATGCTGCAACTTTTTTGAAAAGACGCTCTGCCCAGACAACTGCATCGGCATCTGGCAGTTCACAAAAACCTACCACGCCCCTGAACTGCACCTCAAGGCTTTCCACTATGTCCTCAGTCCCTTTGAGGAAGTGGCTTTCGGTGAAGAGTTCCTGCAGCTCTCGGCCCAGGATGTCAGTGACATCATCAGCCGTGACAACCTCAATGTGAGACAGGAGGCAGCTGTGTTTGAGGCCATCATTCGGTGGATCACACATGAACCTCAGGAACGAGAAGGATACACAGATCTTCTCTTGCCAAAGGTACTTTATATTATACATTATAATTTTCCCTTTATAGGTTAATCTATTTCAAGACAGTGACTGAAGCCAACCTCAGCCCAATAGAGGGTTATCAGCCATCCTTTACCATTTTATTGGCCAGAAGGTGCAATATCATCTATTCTGATGAGTGATAATAGAAAGCAACACAGATTACCTGAGTGACGCATTGTGCTCATGTGCATGCTGGTCTTCTGGGTGACTCTGAAAATGGAGGAGAATTTATGCAAATCATCATCTTTTCCAAAACCTTACCAAGCATTTGTGGTGTGACAACCTACCTATAAAAGAGCAAAACATAAAATATAAGACAACCAACCAAAACTTACTAAACCTCCTGTTAAAGCTGGGCGCTGGCACAAGCATTTATAATCATTTATTATTATTAGTACAAGTACATAAACTAATAAGGAGCATATACATGTAATGCTGGCTATTTGCATAAGCTTTGTGTGCAGGTTAATGCATCTCAGACAATCAATAAGCTGATAATGATACTATGACAGATGAAAGGAGGAGAGTAATGAGAGGAATGAAAAAATATATTAAAGATAAGACTTCAAAGAGGGCTCAGTCCATCCTGACTGACTGCCACGATGTAGAACAAAGAGAATGAAGACCTCCTTTGTTCCGGTTGCTAATAGCATTTCAAATAACTGACCATTATTTTATTGTTTTACTTGTTGTATTTATTGTGATGTTCTTTATTAGGAACCATGATTTTTTATGTGTTTATTTATTCTGACACAGACTTAAGTTATATCCTCTTTCTTCTCTGTATTGTTGTAGGTCAGGCTGAGCATGATGCCTACAGAGTACATACAGATTCATGTGCTGTCCAATAAGCTGGTGATGGACAACTTGAGGTGCCAGGCCATGGTCTCTGAGGTCATCAAATGCAAAGACAGAATCCTCGGTCAGCCTCGTCTGCCTTCTGCCATCCTATTGGCCATTGGAGGCTGGAGCAGCAGCAGCAGACGTATAACTAATGTAATCGAGGCATTTGACATACGTGCAAATCACTGGATGAACATTACAAACCTTTCTGAGCCTCTTCGTGCCTGTCATGGTGCAGCCTACCTCGGTGGGTATGTCTACTGTGTTGGTGGCTTTGACCAGGTGTCCAAAGCCACCAATAGTGTGTGCAGGTTTGACCTGAGCACACAGACATGGCAAGAGGTGGCACCGATGCACTATCACCGCAGTTATGTGAGCGTGACTGTGCTGAACGGGTGCATCTACGCCATGGGAGGCTATGATGGGCACACACATCTCAGCAGTGCTGAGTTCTACCAGCCAGAAACCAACCAGTGGCTTCAAACTGCACCCATGCATGAGCAGAGGAGCGACGCCAGCTGCACAGCACTCAACAGCAAGGTGGGTGGAACACAGTGGAACATACCAGAGAACAGAAAGATCTGTTTACAAAACACTGCTGCCAGTTTGATCCAACAAAAATGACAATTTCTTATTGTCCCCCCCCTTTTTGTATTCAGATCTACATATGTGGTGGATTTGACGGGAATGAGTACCTGCAAACAGCAGAGTGCTACAACCCAGAGACCAACCAGTGGACCCTGATCTCTCCCATGACCAGCCGGTGTAGAGGACTAGGAGTCATTGCATACGACAACCATGTTTATGCAGTAAGTGCATGAAAGAAATGTGTGACCAGCTTTCATCAGCGCTTTAAAGCAGCTAGTTTTTTATGTGACAATTGAATTGATAAGTGATGCATCTTCTTCTCATCTTTGACTCCAAAGGTTGGTGGCTTCGATGGAACAGACTGTCTGCAGACCGCTGAGGTCTACAACCCTCAAACCAACACCTGGCACAACGTGTCCTCCATGATGACCCCCCGCTGCAACTTTGGCATTGAAGTAGTTGAGGACCGGCTCTTTGTTGTCGGGGGCAGAACCTCTAAGGTTGAGTACTATGACAGAGAGACGAATGAGTGGTCTTAGGCCTGTGACATGAACGTCGGCCGCAGCGAGCTGAGCTGCTGTGTGCTTTCTGGTCTTCCCAACATGGCCGACTACACCATCCCTCGTGATTCGTGATTTCTGTAAATCTTGTATAAATATGAATGAATGAATAAATGTATAAAGTGATGTAACAACACTGTCACAGTACCTGGCTGTAAATGTATATCATCTGTTTATTCCACTCTTATGCAGTCTGCATGTATGTTTTAGGCTCGCGGTTATGCTGTACACATCTGGATTGCTAGACCTGTCCCAGCCACCATACAGTATGGTGCTGTTTGGGACCATGAGCTCCCTCTCACTTAGTGTCAATTACCTTTGAATTATAAAATGAAGCACTTTCTCTTGGTAAAAGGAGTGTACCATTAAAACACTACTATTTATGTGCGGATCAGTTATCTGATTGAACATCATGAAACAATTTTCAAAGTTTGACAGGCTAAGTTTATTTTTTACCTAATGGTCGCTCACATCAAGCAGCTGTGGTAGACATTTTTTAAAATAACAGTGTACGACTTTACAGTTTTGATTTACTCTTGCTGATTTCACCGTGTTATGTTGAACCACAGGAGGCGGCTGCTTTCAGAGACTTGGCTCTAAACTCCCTCCTTTACCTACTCAGCAGCAAACAGCAGGAGCTGACAGACAGCATTGGCAACTGCCGGGTGAACATATGGAGCATTTGGCAGCTAGAGAGGCAGATGTAGAAACCAAAAAAACCATAGAGCCAAAGGAGAGTGAATATTGGGCTTACGTTCACCAGGTGGACAGAGACACAGCTCCAAATGAATGATGTTCCAAAACAGCTGGCTGTGTAAATAAACAACTGTTTGCTATCAAGTTAGAAAAAGATGATAATGACATTGTTGGGCTTAATTTAAGAGAATCTGACTCCTTCAAAGCTGCTTCACATACCATCATATTTTTCATTGGAGGCCTTTATGTACAGCATCAACATATTTTTCATATCAATGGTTATTAAGATTAAGAAACCTTTATTAGTCCCACAATGGGCAAATTGCATAATAGTGACAAGAGACAGTCTGCTGTCCTTGACAAATAAATGCCATTAAATTCCATGAAGTTCTGCTGTGTTTGGGACAATATTAGTGCTTCATCACAGCTTTTAACCTGGGACTGTTGTGAATGTCACTTCTGTTCTCTGTTTGTGGTTTTTCTTGCCTGCCTTTTGTTATTCTTATTTCCTGATTGTATTATTATCCTTCCTGCCCTGACCTCTTTTGTATGTGTCTCTTCCTTACCTTCCTTCTGTTTCCAGCCTCTGTGATTACCTGCTCCTCCCTAATTTTTTCCACCTGTGTCTTGTTTTCCCTCCTCTTCTTAAGTCCTGTGCTCCCTTTGTCCTCTTTGGATCATTGTTCTTTGTACCTGTGTGTTGTGGCTGCCTGCAGTCATGTCCTCCCTGTCAGTTCGTCCTCCTGTTCCTCTCTTTGGATTTATTTTGGTTTGGTTAGAGTTTTTCCTTGGTTTCATTTTGTACATTTGGGTTTTTTACTTTGGAGTTCATTCTGAGGTTTTGTTCCCAGCCTCTTATGTCAATAGCTGTGTCTCAATTCAGGGTCTGCATCCTTCGGAGTGCGCATTTTAAGGCCGCTTACGTCACAACTCGCCAACATTCGAAGGGTCCTTCAAATGCGTCCTCCTTTTGCCTGAATTCGGAGGATGCATCGCTACCATCCTTCGTGGCCTTACATATCCCAAGATGCTTTGCGGGCCCATTTTTTTCAACAGTAAAATGACGGACCAAGTGAGCGGCACCGGCAGGAGTGCCGAATTCACATTTAAATGTAAGTAAAGGGCAGTAGTTCGAGGGATTTTTAAAATGCTATAAAAAAAAGAGTTTTATATGACGTCCTGTAGATACGAGGCGCTGTAAACTAAACGTTTTGATTGAATGTTGTTTCTGGACTGTTTACTGTGGTATAGTATAAAACGTGAGGAGCAATAACCTGACGAGAGAGAGAGAGTTTCTAACTATTTACCAGTGGGCATTATGAAAATGTACAGTTTATTATTTATAAAGATCAGCAGAAAATACTATTCACAAAGAACATATATATAAATGTTTGGCTGAGCAGGAGTCCTTGGTGCTGCTGGACTGGATGATGCCACGGTGAAGACCTTGGAGTCCTCTGGCTGTGAGTGGGACATCATCTGGGGGAGGGGGGTGCCTGTCTCCTCTGTCCACCACATCGTCCATCAGGGTTTGCAGAGCTGACGATCGGCGGCTGCCATGTTACTAAAGATGTTTTTAAAAAGGGCAAAAATAAAAATAATAACTTCCACAGAGCGGCTTCCAAAACAGCTTAAAATATGAAAAGCTATAAAATATGTATCCTCACCCTCCAAAGGGGATGATGGTCAGTACACCTCCTCCAGGACAGACAGCTGGTCCTGCAGGGAGCCCCACTCTCCTCCACCCAGCAGTAATTCTCTGGTGCAGTGACAGACCTGATGATTAATGACACATTAAAGCAGTGGTTTCAGGGTTATTTGCAGGGTTCTTACACATTTAGCTATTTAAAGTATTAAAATTACAAACAGACCCTGTATCAAGTCTTACAATTGAATAAAATATAAATTACATTTAATCACTTTGTATAACAACTTTGTGCAGTGAAACTGAAAGTTTAATGTATTTTATTGTGTCAGCCTGAAACCATTCAACCATGTAGTGTGGTTTTTTTACAACTCACGTGACCGGGGTTCGATTCCCCGATGGGGAGAAAGACTTTTACCACCAGATAGGATGATACTGACCCTGTACATTGCTGCTGCAATAGAAAACATTTCCCAGTTTGGGATAAATAAAGTATTTGTTCTGTTCTGTTCGCCTTGTGTCTTGTGAGCTTTAGATTATATTATTTCTTGGGCTCTGTGTTCTAAGTGATTTCCTTTATTTACAGTGGTGCATGTCATGTGACTTTACTTATGCAACATGTATGATAATGTTCTGTCTCCTCTCGTTTCCAGACTGTCTGGAGGACACACAGAGTGGACATGGGTCACAGAGTGCTGCTGCTGTTTGTGTCTCTGCAGCATGGGCAGCTGCTCCTGCTCCACTCATCACCGGCTGATTGTTCACACCTGTGATCAGTCATCAGCCAATCCTGCTGCAGCTTCCATCTAGTATATGTGTCCAATGGAAGCTGAGCAATATGTCAGCTACACACATAGAAACACTACACATAGGCTGTGTCTCATTTCAGGGTCTGCATCCTTCGGAGGACGCAGCCTACGCGGTCTCAGGAGGCCGCGTCCTCCTGAGGATCCTCCGGAGGATCCTCAACCGTTGGTAAATGGGACGGTCTGGCCTTCAAAGCACTTCCTGATTGTGGCGCGACGTCATAAATTTTGCCCCGGGAAAAACAAAAGCAGCGACAGCGACACAACACGGACTACACAACAAACGGGACAACAGTGTGGATTTAGACATTTGGAATATTTTAATATATTTATTTGTTGTTGGAGGAAGAGGAGAGGCGGCTCCAGCGGCAGCAAAACCGGTGACGGCTCATTTTCTTCAGGCTGGGAGAGCGCAGTGGGGAGGTGACGGTAAGCTGCTGTTTAACCATATAATTGATCATAATTAATATACCAGTTACTGAGCAAACGCTAGATATATAACCAGTAGATAGACAAATATGATTAAATGTAATTTATATTTTATTCAATTGTAAGACTTGATACAGGGTTCTGTATTAAACCACTGCTTTAATGTGTCATTAAGCATCAGGTCTGTCACTACACCAGAGAATTACTGCTGGGTGGAGGAGAGTGGGGCTCCCTGCAGGACCAGCTGTCTGTCCTGGAGGAGGTGTACTGACCATCATCACCTTTGGAGGGTGAGGATACATATTTTATAGCTTTTCATATTTTAAGCTGCGTTGGAAGCCGCTCTGTGGAAGTTATTATTTTTATTTTTGCCCTTTTTAAAAACATCTTTAGTAACATGGCAGCCGCCGATCGTCAGCTCTGCAAACCCTGATGGACGATGTGGTGGACAGAGGAGACAGACACCCCCCTCCCCCAGATGATGTCCCACTCACAGCCAGAGGACTCCAAGGTCTTCACCGTGGCATCATCCAGTCCAGAAGCACCAAGGACTCCTGCTCAGCCAAACATTTATATATATGTTCTTTGTGAATAGTATTTTCTGCTGATCTTTTATAAATAATAAACTGTACATTTTCATAATGCCCACTGGTAAATAGTTAGAAATGTTCAAACTGTGTCTTTGTAAATATTGTACATAACAGAACAATAAATGATTTACTGTGTCACTGAGAAGTTGTTCAAAAGTTTACTTCAATTATAAATAGGTGATGAAACACATAATGTAACAAGGTTAGAAGAGTTTAAGAACACAGAGACAAGAACGATTTAATACACAATTTAATAAGTAACCATTTAAATAACACAACATAAAATCACTGCTGTCCAACATCCTCTGTATGAGCTGAGGTCTGTCCGTTCTTTCTCTGCTCGCTCTCTCTCTCTCTCCCTCCCTCTCCAGCCTCATCTCCTCCGTTATCAATTGTCAGGTTTCTTCTGTTTCTCTCTGCTCCTCCTACAACAAAATGACAACAGGCAGAATGACCGTTTGATATAATAACGATAATATTGCTCCTCACGTGAACTATACTTTATACTATACTACAGTAAACAGTCCAGAAACAACATTCAATCAAAGCGTTTAGTTTACAGCGCCTCGTATCTTTACTTACATTTAAATGTGAATTCGGCACTCCTGCCGCTGCCGCTCGCTTGGTCCGTCGTTGTACTATTGGACAAAAAGTAGGCCCGCAAAGCATTGTGGGATATTTAAGGCCACGAAGGATGGTAGCGATGCGTCCTCCAAATTCAGGCAAAAGGAGGACGCATTTGGAGGACGCATTTGAAGGACCCTTCGACTTTTGGCGAATTGGGACAGCCTTAGCGCAGCTTTGTGACGTAAGCGGCCTTAAAATGCGCACTCCGAAGGATGCAGACCCTGAAATGAGACACAGCCATAGTTTGTCATATAAATAACATGGATTGAATCATGTTGTACAGTCAATGGAAACAAAAAGCACTGAGAGTGGTGCTGGTAGTGCAGCAGTGGATGGAGGCTGAAGTGCTGCCACCTAGTGTCAATATTTGGTATTAACTCTGACTACATATTCCACCTTTAACTCTCTGCCATATATACTGTGCCATGAAAAAAAGATTTGAACCTGAAGAAACAAGATGTGAGACTTTAAAAAATTAAGATTTGAATCTGAAAACAAAAAATCTGAAACTGAAAAAATAAAATGGTAAATATGAAAATAATTATTGAAATGAAAAATGAAAATAAACAATTTATTCAAAAGAATTTCAAACTTGATTCAAAAAAAATTTTGAACTGAAAAAAATCAACATCAAAACATAAATTTTCAGTTTCAAATTTTTGTGTTTGAATGAATTTTATTTTTTCAGGTGAACAAAACTTATGACCCCGATTTGGCTCCATAGAGGTTAATCAGTGCCAACAATGTCAGCTTCTCTCTACAGACTGTGAGAGAAACAGTCTGACTGAAGACAGGAGGAGGCAGAAATGTCACTGTGTGGATGTCAGCTGCCAGAAAACACCACAGAAGAAGAAGAAGAGGCAGAGGAAGAAGAAGAACAGAGAGGGGGAAGTGTTTGTGGTGACGGTGGATTGGAGTAAAGCTCAGCTGCTACAACAGAACAGTTTCTGAACACATGTGTAGCCACCAAAACTACACAGGAGGGTCCTGGCAAAACTGACATCAATGCTAGACAATGAGTTCACCCCCTGCGGGACACCCTGTCAGCCCTGCAGAGCAGCTTCAGTGGCAGACTGCTCCACCCTCGGTGTGTGAAGAAGAGATACAAAAGGTCTTTCCTTCCTGCTGCTGTCAGACTCTATAATAAACACTTCTGATAGGTGCAATACTCACACACCACAGTGTGCTTTTATTTTACTGTTATTTATTTAGTTGCACTATGTACAGTTTATAAACCACTTCTACCTCCACTCACCTGTGCAATAACTGTTAATATGTAAACTGTTTATAATGTATATATCTTTTTATTGGTAGTCTATTTTATGATGTATATATCTTTCTCTTAACTTATCCCTTGCTGTCTGTATGCCGTTGCAAAAATGCAATTTCCCCATTGTGGGACTAATAAAGGTTTCTTATTCTTAATCTTAATCTTACACCTGGTACAACAAAGGATCACAGTGAGTGGAGGACCAAGGCTGGAACCAGAGGACCAGAGCTGAGCTCTGGAGGCCAGAGAAGTCCTCCTGCAGCCTCTGCTGAGTTTGTTCCTTTTGGCCCTCTGTTCTTTGTTCTTGCTGATCTTTTTGCAGTGTTTTGCTGAACATATCATGTGAGAATGTTTTTGACATAGCAGCCTGTATTTTGGATTATTATGTTGGACTTTCTCTGGACACTTTATTTTGGCTGTTTGTTTAGTTTCCAGGATCATCATTTCACCGTGATTCAGATCAAATTCAGATCACAGAAAGGCCTTCCTGTTCTCACTTCAGTGAATGAATTATGGTTTTGTATTTTCATTGGTCACCGAAGAAACAGTGGTGGAATTGTAACCTTTTAAATGGGATTCTGTTTGGTTACCATAGAAACCACTGAGGAGGCACTGATGGCTGTGGGGCTGTTGGGGTTGCTGCTGCTGAGTGGAGTCATTCTGGTGGTCATTATGATGGAGATGCTGCAGAGTGGGTTCATTGTGTTGGTGGTTGTGATGGGATGGTGGTCCCTGATGGGGTGCTGCCGAGTGGGGTCATTGTGGTACAGGTTAAAGGTGTGAAGTGGTCCCTCTCAAACCTGCAGTAGAAAGTCTTGAGGTCGCCAGCAGTGGGCCACCGTTATGTTATTGTGACTGGCAAACTCTTTAATCTCAACGTTATTTTAGCTAATATATATATGCTCCACATTTTGATGACCCACAGTTTTTCTCCCGCATCATTAAATTGATCCCGTGTTTAAATTCACACCTGCTCATTATGGGGGGAGATTTGAATCTGTGTCTGGACCCAGGGATGGATCGGTCATCGGTTAGGCCTGGTTATCAAAATCTGCCTCTTGTCTAGAGACATTTCTTTCAAACTATGGTATCTCAGACGTTTTACTTCCTCCAAGTAGAGTGGACCTGGCTCACAGAGTGCTGCTGCTGTTTCTGTCTCTCTGTAAGCACCATGTTAAACAGCAGGCTCTGAATAGTGACGTCATGATGTCACAGTCACATCAGTCTACAATCTCCCAATCGGAGAGAGAGCTGTCATCAACAGCAGGAAGTGCAGGAAGCTCATGGTGTGCAGGCCTCTGATGTTTGGAGGCTTGTAGCAGCCAACAAGAAGGGAGTTTGTAAAAGTTCTCTGTAACTTTAGATGTGAGGATTCAGAAAGAACTTAGATCAGATATGTGCAGCACTTGTGCAACAGATACTCCAACAGTGACAGCTCTTCTGAAGAAAGCCTGAGGAGCTGAGACCTGGATGAGACACTGATACAGCTTTGCTCTTCTGACAGGAAGGATGAAGGCTGACCACACACACACCCCCACACACACACACACACACATAGACGCAACACACACACACCAACACACACAATCATACACACACTCTTACAAACATGCACACACATTTGTTGTCACATCGGCTCAGAAAGTGTGACACATTGGGGAGGACAAACACAACATTAACCGTTTGACCATTTTATTGAAGAAAGAACAGTAGTTGTATACCAACAATTGACAAACAAGGAAATGTGCAAACAAAATACACCGCCATGCCTGCAGCAGGCTGGAGAGAGAGCAGCCCTCCTAGTAGGCCAGACGGGGAGAGAGTGAAGCAAACAGACTGGGAACTCTTAAACCGTCTCCAGCTCGTCAGCACAGGAGAGCTGCATAAGCTCAGGATCAGCTCCACCCAGCAACCTCCTGCACACACAGGGGAGACACAGCAGCAACAACACAACACTCCCTGAGAGGCCAACACAGGGCCACAATATAGACACTGACACACACTAACACACAGACACACACACACAATACACTGCTTCAGACACACACACTGCCTGCTTCAACTGTGGAATGGCTTCCTGTGCATCAGTACAACAGCCTGTTGGGCCTTTGCAGGATCCTGCAGGGTCGACCCCAAAGTTCAGACTCACAGGTCATAGCAGGACTGAGCTGGATGCAGTCACAGCTCCTCACTGTGTGCAGCAGCTGGACTGAGCTGAACACTGGACTCAGACAGATTCAACATCCACACGTCAGTCACTGGAAGCCTTCAGAATGCTTCTCTCCTCACTCAGCTTCCAGTCCAGATCCAATACCTTACTGCAGGTGAGTGACGGACCTGTCAGCTGTGTGTTAGAAATGCATGAATAAACAGCAGCTTCATGTTGATGCAGGACGTATGAGGTCAGAACACTGATGAGATGAAAAGATTCAGAGGAAAAGGCAGAAAGAGCAGAGCTGATAAGTCACATGACAGATGCACTGACACGCTCTCTAGTCAGCTCCTCCACCAATCAGGCGCTGCCTCGCTGCTCATGCAGCCAATCAGGTTGTAGCAGTACATTTAAAGCTCTCCTCTCTCAACTGTCGGCTCACATATGGCTCGTTGGTCTAGGGGTATGATTCTCGCTTCGTGTGCGAGAGGTCCCGGGTTCCAATCCTGGACGAGCCCTGATGTTTAACTGTATTCCATTGGAGACCAACTCCTTGTTGTTGACTCTTTTCAGTTCCTCTCTAACTACCACACAGCTTTACAAAGCTAACAAAGTTCTATTCAGACTCATCCCAATCCAGAGCAGTTGTTCCACAGTAACACCTGCAGGAGGACGTCATCACCCAGTATGTGACCTGCACTGTGAGCTGTAAGGTCTTATACAGACAGGTGTGTGTCTGTCCTCATCAAGTCCAATCAGTATCATCAAAGACAGCTGGACTCAGATGAAGGTGTAGAACCATCTGAAGGATGATCATAAGAAATGGACGCACCTGAGTTCAATATATGAGAGTCACAGCAAAGGCTCTGATACTTAGGACCATGTCATATTTCACTTTGTCTTTTTAATACATCTGCAAACATGTCAACAACTCTGTGTGTTTCTGTCAGTATGGGGAGCTGTGTGGACATTAATGAGGAAAAATGAACTTCAATGATTTTAGCAAATGGCTGCAATATAACAAAGTGAAACATTTAAGGGGGTCTGAATACTTCCTGCACCCACTGTACACATTAAAAGACATTGATGATCTGTTCTTATTGTCTAAACAGGAACAGTTGAAGCTCAGCTTGCAGCCCCTGTATCTCAGGCTTCTCAGCTTCTCTTCAGATGTTTGGAAGTTTCTGCTGGAACCTCTCATTTAATGACTCACATTTAGAACTTTTGACTTTATGTGGAGGAGGGATTGATTTTGGAATGAGGAGGCTGCAGCCTGTGATTCAGTTCAGTTTGAGAGAATGCAAAGAGTGTGCAAAGCTGTCATCAAAGCAAAAGCTGGCTGCTTGGAAGAATGTCAAACATCAAACATATTCTGCTTGGTTTAACACTGTTTGTTCACTACGTCATTCCACATGTGTTCCTTCATAGCTCCGATGTCTTCAGGATGAACCTACAATGTAGAAAGTCATAAAAACAAAGACAAACCACTGAGTGACTTTTGACTGGTACATTTAAAATGTCATCTTATGTCCTCACCAGCAGGGGGAGCACTGATCATAAACTCTCTGTCTCACATGTTATTGTCATGTGTTTTTATGGACAATGATGCTGACTGTTATTTTCTTGCTTCTCTCTGTAAACAGCTTGTAAACAGCAGCTTCCCTGAGGGGAAACTCAGCTAATAAATGATGCTGTAACCTCTGGGACTTGATCTGCTGGGTGGGCGTCCACTACATTATCCATCCATCCTCATCCATCCAGCTAAACCCTCCCTCCTAAACTGCAGGCTGGAGGATGCGGGCATCGATCCCGCTACCTCTCGCATGCTAAGCGAGCGCTCTACCATTTGAGCTAATCCCCCTTGTATAAAGGGTTAATCGCAAGTCAATCACGACTCACTACTCTACAAGTGTACTAGTGAAGTAATGGATGCATCAGACTTTTAATCTAAGGGTCCAGGGTTCAAGTCCCTGTTTGGGCAGAACACTTTGTACTCCCTCTTGCTTGTACACCCCTTCCCTCTCTGTTAATGTGCTTGGACAGAGCTCTGTGAACAGCCAGCCTCTTTGTGTCTTGCCGTCCTTGTGCAAGGTGTCAATGGTCGTCTTTTGGGCAACTGTCAAGTCAGCAGTCTTCCCCGTGGTTGTGCAGCCTACAGAACTAGACTGAGAGACCATTTAAAGGCCTTTGCAGGTGTTTTGAGTTCATTATTTGGTTAGAGTGGCTCCAGGTGTCTTCAATATTGAACCTGTATTGTTTTACAAGCATATAGTTGTAAATTGTTAATTTTGCTTGACTGTTAGTCTGTTTGGCTCCCCCTACTGGTATATATGAGTGGCAGTTTTTTGGGGTCTCTTTTTGATGACATCATCAGTAGGAGACAAGGCTGCCTTCCATGTTGGATCTGTCAAGAGCACATGTTTTTCTGTATCTTAAGTCATCCTGGTGTTTGGACTTTTCAAAGCATCGTTGGTATGTTAACTGAGAACCCTCATGTGTTGTTCGGGACATTTTTGTCCTCTGAGAGAAGTTTTTCTGTTTATTTTGGCCATAACTTTGTCAATATGTGGACAAATTGAATCATTTTTCCTCAATAAGCTTAATTTTACATAAATTTTGTTAATATGATTTTAAAATTTTTCATAGGTCAACGGTACACTGTGGGCAAATTTTACCCCCTAATGTGTTGTTCGGGGACAAAAATGTCCCCTAACTTTAACGGTTTTAAAAATATATTAGATAAATATTTTTTTGAAATTTTTTTGCATAGACCTTTTAATTAACTTCAGTTCTAATCAACAGTAGTGAAAAAATCATTTTCCCCCAGGATTTTAACCCTTTAATCACCAATTTTATAAGGGGTGGTGCTGAAAATTGAAAAAAAAAAAACACAAAATGGCTCATTTTTAATAGAAAAGGTGAATGTGGACTGGATTCTTTTTAACCTTTATTACAGTCTTGGTCATGTCAAACATCAGTAAAAAAATTGACTTTATTGCATTATTAGTTTTTGCACAGCACTAGATTTTCTTTTATTCTCCCATTTTGTCCCATAGACTTACATTATAAACACACTTTTTTTGACTGCACAGCCATGGCACTAAATAATCATGCATTCTTGATTGTTGGTGGTTTACCCTGTTGGTAGGAGGTAACATTTGTGATTTTTACAGTTAACAACTTAATTACCATATTAACCCTTTACCTGCAGGCCTGTGCTCATGTAGTGTAGTTTCTGGCTTGTATATGGAGTTATAGGGAGTATTTTAGCACATAATTGTGTGTCTACACACTGTGTGTGTATGTTAGAGAGGAAGAGAGCCATTTGCACACTGTCAGGGAAGGAAAGTCAGGAAAATAAAGTTACTAAGTAAGTGAAGTGTACCTAATTCAGACGTACAACGGCGATGCATAAGCATGTAAAATGAAAACATCCAGGAGTTCTGGCGTCTGAAGTTGTGGATGGGTAAAATAGCTGTTTTTTTTTTTTTTTAGCTTTCGGAAAACACGTCCTCCAGTAGAGTGACTTTACTTTTAGGTTAGTGTCTCAGTTGAGATCACTGAATTATTCTAAGTGAAGTCTAAGTGCCCCTTTTCCATGGTGTGTTGCGCTCCACACGACCATACGTACATGTGCATGTTACTAACTAGACACCATAGATAGATAACTTGATAACATAATAAATAATCATTGACTAACCAAATCTAATCTACAGTTTAGTCCCCTACTAAAATTAGTATTAAAAGTAGTTTAGTAAAGTAAAGTAAAGTAAATTTGTTGCAGCCCTAAAAGTAAGTGACGGGCCCTTTGATGCTGAGAGGTTCAGAATAAGCAAAACAAAAACACTAGTGGACTTGCATGCATCCTCCTGGTCATTTAATGGTGACAAGAGCAGCAAGCAGCATGAAGAGAGGATTCACCTGTGCATGAGTGAAGGATTCACTTGTGAACGAATGAAGGATTCGCTTGTGAACAAGTGACGGATCTACTTGACGGTGACGTGCAGCCTTCACAGCTTCACAGCCTGGCCCTTCATAGAGCCAGGCTGCACAATCATTTCCAGAGATTGTGCACAAGTGAATCCTCTCTTCATGTTGCTTTCTGCTCTTCTCACCATCAAATGACCACAAGGTCACATGTAAGACCACTTGCCTTTTTGTTTTGTTTAGTCTGCACCTGTAGACATCAAAGGGCCACACGTGCATAGCAACACTTTCTTTGTTTTTGTTTACTATGAAGACTCTGTGGTTGTGTGTACTCACAGACAACAAGATCAGTGTGCAAATGGCTCTCTTCCTCTCTAACATACACACACAGTGTGTAGACACACAATTATGTGCTAAAATACTCCCTATAACTCCATATACAAGCCAGAAACTACACTACATGAGCACAGCCCTGCAGGTAAAGGGTTAATATGGTATAATATTAAGTTGTTAACTCTAAAAATCACAAATGTTACCTCCTACCAACAGGGTAAACCACCAACAATCAAGAATGCATGATTATGTAGTGCCATGGCTGTGCAGTCAAAAAAAGTGTGTTTATAATGTAAGTCTATGGGACAAAATGGGAGAAAAAAATGAAAATCCAGTGCTGTGCAAAAACTAATAATGCAATAAAGTCAATTCTTTTACTGATGTTTGACATGACCAAGACTGTAATAAAGGTTCAAAAGAATCCAGTCCACATTCACCTTTTCTATTAAAAATGAGCCATTTTGTGTGTTTTTTTTTCAATCTTCAGCACCACCCCTTATAAAATTGGTGATTAAAGGGTTAAAATCCTGGGGGAAAATGATTTTTTCACTACTGTTGATTAGAACTGAAGTTAATTAAAAGGTCTATGCAAAAAAATTTCAAAAAAATATTTATCTAATATATTTTTAAAACCGTTAAAGTTAGGGGACGTTTTTGTCCCCGAACAACACATTAGGGAGAAAAAAAGAAAATCCAGTGCTGTGCAAAAACTAATAATGCAATCAAGTCAATTTTTTTACTGATGTTTCACATGACCAAGACTGTAATAAAGGTTCAAAAGAATCCAGTCCACATTCACCTTTTCTATTAAAAATGAGCCATTTTGTGTGTTTTTTTTTTCAATCTTCAGCACCACCCCTTATAAAATTGGTGATTAAAGGGTTAAAATCCTGGGGGAAAATGATTTTTCACTACTGTTGATTAGAACTGAAGTTAATGAAAAGGTCTATGCAAAAAAAATTCTAAAATATATTTATCTAATATATTTTTAAAACCGTTAAAGTTAGAGGACGTTTTTGTCCCCGAACAACACATTAGGGAGAAAAAAAGAAAATCCAGTGCTGTGCAAAAACTAATAATGCAATCAAGTCAATTTTTTTACTGATGTTTGACATGACCAAGACTGTAATAAAGGTTCAAAAGAATCCAGTCCACATTCACCTTTTCTATTAAAAATGAGCCATTTTGTGTTTTTTTTTTTTCAATTTTCAGCACCACCCCTTATAAAATTGGTGATTAAAGGGTTAAAATCCTGGGGGAAAATGATTTTTTCACTACTGTTGATTAGAACTGAAGTTAATTAAAAGGTCTATGCAAAAAAAATTCAAAAAAATATTTATCTAATATATTTTTAAAACCGTTAAAGTTAGGGGACGTTTTTGTCCCCGAACAACACATTAGGGTAGTGTTTGCGAACAATGCATGAGGGTTAAGTTCATCATTTGTTTTTATATATGTAAATTTATTTATGATGAATGTATGCATGTTTTCTTTTCTTGTTAGTTTTACCCTACTGCCAGTTGCTACATTAAAGACGACCAACGCAATATTTCCTGGTCTTTGTAGTTATTGGGGATGGAGTTATCTGCCTGTCAATTCATGCAAGGCGTGTGAAGAGGACAGGACAGTAAAACAACGCTTTCTGGAATACAAAGGCAAGTGACTCTAACAATGGCAGACAAGAAATCATCAAGCTTGCAGTCATTGCACACAAGGTCTCAAGTGTCACGTTCATCTGCATCCAGACGATCACATGGCTCATCTGCCAGTGCAGCTGCAACCCTGGCTCGGGCTGAAGCTGAAGCTGCTAAAGCAGAGGCATCTTTTGCAATGAAAGAAAGCCAAATAAAAATGGAACAAGCACGCTTAGAAGCATCCATGAAGGTAGAGCGTACACGTTTAGAGGTAACCTTAGATTCTCTTCAACTGGAGAAAAAGGCTGCAGCTGCAGTAGCTAAAGCTGAGGCATTAGAGGCAGCAGCAGAAGAGCAAAGTTATGCTCTCAGCTCACATATTGAGCTCCAAACCCATGATCCTGCAGAATGCACAAAAAAATATGTGGAAGAGCAAGTAAAGCAAGCTACAACATCTGGGTTACAGGAAGATCCAACTGATGGTTTTAAGGAACTAGACACCAAGCCATTACTTGTAAATCATGTGGAGAACACAGAACCTCATGTGTCACATGATTTAGGTGTGAAACCACAGAAAGCGACACCTTCAAAGGTAATCATGGATCATACTGATCACACAGACCCATATGATGAGAGGAGGACTCCTCAAGCTGACCGGTGGTCAAAGTTTGAACCACCTGATTCGGCTGACAGGCACGGTGTGTCAGACTTTGCCAGATTTTTTGCGAGACGTGAACTTGTGTCTACAGGACTCATGCAGTTCAATGATCGCCCCGAGAGTTATAGAGCTTGGAAAGCATCATTCTTGAATGCTATACGAGGTTTAGACCTCACAGAAGGTGAAGAAATGGATCTTTTAGTGAAATGGCTAGGGGCTGAGTCTGCTGAACATGTGAGAAGGATAAGGTCTGTGCTTGTCCACCACCCAAAAAGGGGACACAGAATGGCATGGAAAAGACTAGATGAGTGTTACGGCGCACCAGAGGTAATTGAGAATGCATTGTTCCAGAGGCTAGACAGCTTCCCCAGGATTTCCAACAAAGATCACAAGAAGCTAAGAGACTTAGGTGACTTGTTAATGGAGATTGAAGCTGCTAAGTCTGAAGGAGAACTATCAGGACTAGGTTACTTGGACACAGCCCGGGGTATTAACCCCATTGTTCAGAAGCTACCATATAATCTACAGGAGAAATGGCTCTCACATGGCTCTAGGTTTAAGGATGAGTACAATGTTCCATTTCCACTATTTGAGTGTTTTGTAGATTTTATCTGCAAACAAGCCAGGATGCGAAATGATCCTAGCTTCTCACTGCTCCCAAGCAGTAGTGATTCACCACTTCTAAGCAAGGTGAAAGCAGCTTCTAAGTATGGCAGTCCGAAGTCTCCACTCTCTGCTTATAAGACTGAAGTGTCTCCTCACACTTTCTCCACAGCTGAAGCAGCACGCAAGGCTAAAATGGATCCTGCTGTTATGGCCCCCGGGCCGTTTGTATGATTTGTGGATTGTATGTGTGAACCTAATGAATGGACACTGAACAGGCTGAGCTGGAGCTGCATGGATTGGGGGACTGAAGACCTGACGCTGCGTGATTGGGTTGCTCCTCAACCAATCACCAGGCTGCACTTCAGGAAGCCCATTGAAAAGGCGACGGAAACGACACACCGACGGGAAAAGACTTGGAGCCCTGTTTGGCATGAGTTCTCTCCCCCTCTCTCTCTCTGGCATAGCTTATTTGATTGCTTGCTTTTTGTGTGGAATAGTAAGAACTGGTTAATTGAGTTTCGCCTCGTTTGTATGTTCATTTGTAACTTGTTTTGTGGAAACCGCTTCTGTGTGAACCCTTTTGGTACGCGGTCCCTTTTTGTTTCGGTAGTAAGAAAGTCTTAGTATGTAATTCCAACCTCGTGGTTGTGATTTTTCGTTCTGGTACTATTTGTGTTAGTTTATCCGTATAGAAAAGTGTTGCATTGTATTTATTTCACCTTCCACCGGCCGATTATTTAGTGGCCTGTTTTATTCCACCTGTTGCCGTAATCAGGTGTGTTCTTTTGTTTGTTCTTTTGTTTGATTTACCTTATATGGCTTTGGCAGGGTTCCTGTTCACTTTTCGTTTCCTTTTGTATTGTAAATTATTGTAACGTGTTAAATTCTTGGTTATTATAATCACTTGCTGAATAATCAGTAAACAACTTTAAACCAATCTCTTTGTCCTGATTGGTCAATGTTCTCAACCCTCTTTCCCCTAGCGGAGGGTTGTAACAAATGGGGGCTCGTCATTTTTGGATCATATAAATTACCTGGTTGTTTTCTGATTAAACAGTGGTGTGATTATTAGTTGAGTGAGTGCAGTTACTTCCGCTTGTGTGTGCAAACTAGAATGGCGTCAGAGGAAATTGCTCATTTCCTTAGCGCTCCTTCTGTAGAGCAATTGGAAACATTTAAGAAGGAGAACTTGATCAAAATTGCTGCAGTTCTTAATATCACGCACCCTAAACAAATAGTAAAGAGTGATATAAAAGGTTTGATTATAAACAAATTGGTGGAATTGAGACTCCTTGTGCCGGCGCAGGGTGAGCCTGTGGCCGAGACCGTCATGTCTGCACAGCAGAGTGACGAGGCTGGTAGCTGTGAGCAGGTGGCAGACGCTGCTGCTACCCCGAATGCTGCCCCGGTGAGCGGTAAGGTGGAGGTGAGTTATACTCCCTTCACGATTCCTCGTTTTGACCCTCACTCCCCAGAAAGCAGTGTGAGTTCCCGTGTACAAGCCCGGCTAAAAATGCGCCTGGCTAGGTTGCAGCTGGAGGCTCAACAGAAAACAGAGGAACTTTGAACTTTGAACTGGAGTTGAGGAGGATGCAAGTCGAGGCTGACAAAGCTGTGCGGCTGCGCCAAGTCGAGGTGGAAGCTCAGAACCGGGCGGTGTTGTCCGCGCCAGCCATTGATTCGGGTATGTCTCTTCCCATTCACCCTCCTACTGCATTTGATATAACCAAGTATATTGCTTTAGTGCCTGCCTTCAGAGAAGCTGAGGTAGATACTACTTTTCTACCTTTGAACGAATTGCTGTTGGATTACAGTGGCCGGAAGAATTTTGGACGCTCCTGCTGCAATGCAAATTAAATGGCAAAGCACAGGAAGTTGTGACTGCACTCTCTCTGAACGACAGTATGAATTACAAGGTTGTCAAAACTGCTGTGTTAAAAGCTTATGAACTAGTGCCAGAGGCATACAGACAAAAATTCCGAAATCACAGACATGTTCTTACACAATCGTATTTAGAATTTGCCAGAGAGAGTTCACTTTTCGATAGGTGGTGTGCCTCAGCAGATGTACATGATTTTGCCTCTGTGAGAGAATTAATACTGCTTGAGGAGTTTAAGCATTGTTTGCCTGAACGTATTGTTGTGTATATTAACGAACAGAAAGCAAATACACTCGCTGCCGCTGCTATGTTAGCAGAAGAGTTTAAACTTACTCACAAGTATTCCGCTGCTGAGTCTGACAGGCCCCGCACTGCCGGTGCCTCGTTTAGCTACAAAAAGCCACATTCTGATAAAGAAGTAAGAGAATGTTTCTATTGTCACCAAGTAGGGCATGTGATTGCAAACTGTTTAACGCTCAAACGAAAAGAGCGCACAACTCAGTCGCAGCATGTGAAAGCGGTTTCACTCATAACTAGAGCTCCGGTTGCTGAGGAGCCAAATTCTGATGGACGGCCTGATGCTTGTTTCAAGCCATTTTTGCTAGATGGTTTTGTGTCACTTACTGGATCCCCGGAGGATCAGCATCCGGTACGCATACTCCGCGACACGGGAGGTTCTCAGTCTTTGATTATCGCAGGTTGTCTAGCTTTCTCTAAATTGTCGGCCGGCTACAGTGCCGTCATTCAGGGGGTTGAAATGAAATACGTGCCCCGAGCAGTGCATTTCGTTCATCTAAAGTCGGATTTAATTTCAGGAAAATTCCCTGTTGCAGTTTGTCCTGCACTCCCCGTGAAGGGAGTAACGATGCTCCTGTGTAATGACATTGGGGGAGGGAAGGTAATGCCTAGTCTAGAAATTCTAGATTCTCCTGTGGTTACTGAAGATAAATCGAATGAAACTCCAGATGACACGTTTCCAGTATGTGCAATTACTCGAGCTCAAGCTCGTAGAAGTGATAATGAAATCATATTGGGGGATGATTTGTTTGCTACCCTTGTCACTAATGATGTCTCTGAGCAGGTGGGAGAGACTCCGGAGGAGGTGGGACAGACCGACACACGTGCAGTCTCCGCTCCAAAGCACACTTCTCCTCCTGGTTCTCTTCCCCCTGTAAATCGTACTAAATTGTGGGAAGCTCAAAAGGCGGATTCAACACTACGTGAGTGTTTCTCCAAGGTGGTGAGTGACGACAATGTAAACAGTGACACTCTGACATTCTACATTGAAAACGAAATTCTGATGCATAGATGGTGCAACTCGGTGGAAGCAGATTGGAATGCTGTCCACCAAATTGTGACGTGTTAAATTCTTGGTTATTATAATCACTTGCTGAATAATCAGTAAAACAACTTTAAACCAATCTTGTTGTCCTGATTGGTCAATGTTCTCCACCCTCTGTCCCCTAGCGGAGGGTTGTAACAGAGGGGAGGAGCAAGAACCCCGCCGGTGCTACATTGGCTTAGGGTTAGGTCAGGTTTGGTTTGGTTAGGTTTGGTCATCAGTCTGTATCTTTTCTTCTGATTTCTTGCTCACGTTTCACAGCTTTGTTCCAGCTCAGGGATGTAAATAGTAAACATCCCCCCACGGTGAACATACAATATAATAACACAGTATAAAACACCAAGTTGTGGTGCACTCAAAAACTGATTCAGCCTATAGAAAGTGGACCATGACCATGACCATTGACCATGGCTGCAGGGGACAACCTGCACAGCTTTACCCTGCCAGCCAATACAGCAGCATGGCCAGGTTTAAAAGGCAGCTGGTGTTTGGGGGAGACAGACCCCCATCTCTTCTCTGAATCTTGAGGCCAGCTCGGCATCTGCTTCACTGCAGCATCCTGCCAACAGGGCACCATCTTTGCTGCAGTGTATATCAGTGTGTATATAGTGTAAATAAACACATTCTTTTGGTATCAGTTTCCCCCTCTGTGTAATTCAGTTAATGATAATGTTCAGGTAGTTGCGCATGTACAGGGTCATAGCATGATAGTAGATTGAACAACAGGTCTGCCAGACAGTATTGTTTGACCTCTGGAATGTGTGGAACTGTGAATCTGCCTTTATCACAATTAAATGAGGCTATAAATGTTACAAAAGCTTGTGTTCGGTTTTTACAGGATTTGTAAAGACAGTCTGATTTCAGTGTTTGTAAATACCATTTAATTCCATAAAATACTTTGATAAAAAATGATGTTTATCCAAATATGAATTTAGACTAATATTAAGAGGCTTTATGAGCAGTAAAGACTGCAAATAAACTCCTACTGGTCCTTTACATGTGCTCAATGTGAGCAATATTCCCCCCAAAAAGTTACTGAAATGGTAATAACACCTAAAAGGTTTTTTTCCATTGTTCTTATATATTTGGGTTTGTGGGGGTTAATCAAGAGTCTGGAGCCATTGATGAGCCTTATATTGCAGACAAGGTCGGTATACAAAAAAGGATGTTAAGAAAAATGCAGATTAACGCATTACAGCTTGTTTCTAAGGATAAAATTATTTTATACAATCCTGTTCCTCTTAAGCTCTTTCCACATTAGCTAAACAGCGAGCAGATTGCATTTATCCCATTCAATGCATGTATGTGTAATTGGACTATTACAGCAAATGACATGTGACATTTCTCACATACAAACAGTGTGTATCAATCTCGTTTCGCTTTGTTTTTAATTATAACGTCACCTTAGTAAAATGTCGTACAACGGCCAATATGTTTCGCGTAATTTTAGTGGCAAATATTAATGTACCTAGCGCTCTCAGTGCGATTTGTGGTCTCAACATCGACACGTGCACGCTAGCCTTAGCTCAGGTGGTAGACCATCAGACTTTTAATCTGAGGGTCCAGGGTTCAAGTCCCTGTTCAGGTGGAAAGCTTTGTACTCCTGGCACACTGCTTTCAGATGGTACATGTTAAAATGGCCGAAAATTTGGGTTTTCTTTCGTTGTTGGGATTTTGTGTGCTGTTCCTCCTGTGTGTGTGAGAGAGAGTTTCGCTCAGTTTGAGTAGATTTAATTTCGTTGTTTGACCTGTGCGTTTTTCGCTCCTAGAGTTGTTTTGGGTTATTTGTTGATTTTACTACTGTAGTAGAAGCAGTGGCTTTAGATTTCCTTTTATACTTCGCTGTCTCGATAATCCCCAGCAGGGTTCCTGCTTGTATTTTATTTTTCATACTATTGTTCTCATTTTATGAAACTGTTGTCAGGTTTTGTTTGAAACCTGTGTGCTTCGCCTGTAGTTTGAATCTACCAGTAAAGAAATAGACATTTGAGTTTGGCCTTCCTTTGCTTTATTTTATCTTTATTCTAATGTTTACGTCCTTCCTCAACCCCTAGAGAGCTGGGGACGTAACACGGACTTAATATTACGCATAATTATGGGCATTGCCGCTTGAGTGACAGACAGTTGACGTATCACAGCGTGAGTTTCCTGCTTCCACGATCGCCCGCCCCCCTAAACCCCGCTCGTGCGCCCCCTCTTTGTTCATATTTGGAGTTTTGGTGGACGTGACGCTGCCAACATGGCGGCGGTCATCACATCCTGGAACCTCCCACCGAGCCTCAGAATGGCTCTTCAGAAAGAAACGGGTGACGTCACGGAAGCTCTGTCCATAGTTTTTACTGTCAATGGTTGTAACTGAATCAGAGTGTATCAGAAGGAGAAGTTACATAAAGATAGAATTTAAATCTCTCTCCTAAATGACACCTTAATCTGGGATTAATAATGAGTATAAAAGTAGCTGAAGACATAATTTATTAAAGTATTATAACAAATACCTCCTTTATAGGGGCTGTCTTGATAACTGCCTCTCATTTCCACCTGCTGTCTGTTCCATTTGCACAACAGCAGCTGAAACTGATTCACAATCAGTGTTGATCCTAACTGGAGAGGCTGGTTTCACAAGTGTGACTGACTTTTTGGGGCAATATTATAACAAATACTTATGAGACATTATTATATAAGAAAGATCAGTGCATCATGACTTCAGCTCCATTCAAAGCTTTAGGAGGCTTCATGGCCTCCATCACTCCATAAGACTGTTCCATCTGTTCTGCATCTCTGATATGTGCTGGGACGTGGTCGCTTGGATGTTTCACTGCAGCTCATCTGGTAATAATGTGTAACACATATATGAACATCAAGCTAATCATGTCATGCTAAACTGAGTCCTTGGAAGAGCAGAAGCTGAAATCTGACTTCAGATCAGAAGGTTGCATGTTCAAATCATGTCAGGGTCACTGTTTTTATGTAATTTAGTCTCTTTCCGTTCACACCAGGTCCACTAGAGCTCTCAGACTCCTCCACTGCATTGAATTCTGGGTAGTTTTCACTTGAAGCAGAATGTCAGCTTTCTCCTGTGTTTTCTGGTTAAATTACTGCACATTCAGGGAAAATAGAGTTAGAGTTAAATAGAGCAAAAAATCCTGAGTCATCGATCTGCATTCGTTTAGAGGGCCGCAAGGGAGCAAGTGTGAAAACACCCTAAATTTTAATCTTAAGTGGGACCAACACTCCCCCGTAGCTTCTTCAGTTCTGCAGTGGCAATGTTCTTCCTCGGCCAGTTGTTGTCTTTGTCTTGTTGTCTGTGGGTCTTGTTTTTGTGGCTTTGATGAGAGCCCAGCTGGGATAGCCACAGGTTTGCAGGGCCTTTCTGATGTGATGTTGCTCCTTCTTCTTCCCCTCTGAGCTGGTCGGTACAGTTTGAGCTCTGTGCTGCAGCCATTGCGACAGCCATCGCACCTCAGAGTGATCCAGCAGTGCCTCATGTTCAGCAGCATACAGTGAGCAGCTTTAATCTCTGGATTGACAGACTTTATCTGCGCAATAACTTGCAGAACAGAAAGTCTTCCAAAATATCTCCTTTCCAGGGATAGCACACCAAAACTATCAACTGAGCAGCACTGGAGATGCTCTGCTCTGTCGATTCATCCAACTGAAATGCAGTCTATCCAGCAGCTGTGCCTGAATGTCAGCTGAGAGATCTTCTGTTCTCCTCCTCACCATGTCATTTGAAAAAGGTACAACTTTCAGTTTATTAGCTGCCTCTGTGCCAAGCAAAAGCTCACACCAGTCAGATCTCTGTCGACCTGTACAGTCACAAAGCCGGGGGCAGCAACGCTGTTTTCCGGGATGTCTGAGTGCAGTCCTTTTTTCTAGCTCTCAGGACGGGAGCTGCTGCTATTGTTCTCATTTTATGAAACTGTTGTCAGGTTTTGTTGGAAACCTGTGTGCTTCGCCTGTAGTTTGAATCTACCAGTAAAGAAATAGACATTTGAGTTTGGCCTTCCTTTGCTTTATTTTATCTTTATTCTAATGTTTACGTCCTTCCTCAACCCCTAGAGAGCTGGGGACGTAACATTAATGGGGGCTCGTCCAGGATAATTAATCTTGGAGTATTAATTTTGGAGTATTGTTCCCTTATATATTAATATATAATATTAAATATATATAAAAAAAAAAATAAATAAACACATTTTTTTCTGAAACAGTAAAAGGTAAGCTAAAACAATTGTTGGCTATACTCAATTTCTATTTTTCCTGTTTTCTTGTAAGATAATTGGATAATTGTATGAGAGCGGGAGCGTGAGTTGAGTGAGTGCAGGTGCAACTGATAAACTTTGCTGAGAAAATGGCCACAACTGAGCTAGAGCATTTCTTTGTTGCTCCTTCGATAAAAGTTCTTGATAAATTTAGAAAGGAGGATTTAATTCGAATTGCTTTGTATTATGAAATTGAATTCACAAAACAAATTCGAAAGCAAGAATTAAAAGGATTGATTGTCAGCAGGTTGGTGGAATTAGGACTTGCATTTCCAGAGCAGGAGGAACCTGTAGCCTTGTGTGTTGTTCCTGCTGAACAGGACAGCGCGGCTGATAGTCCTGTGTATGACGGCAAAGCTGCGGCTGCGGCAATGGTCAGTGGGAAGCCGGCCGAGGTGAAAACCCCCTTCACGGTTCCCAAATTTGATCCATTGTCTCCACAGAGCAGTGCTAGCTCACGCTTAGATGCCCGGCTGAAAGTGCGCCTGGCAAGGCTAGAGCTGGAGGCTCAACAGCGGAGAGAAGAGCGGCACTTTGAGCTCGAATTGAGGAGAATTGAGGCCGAAACAGCCATCAGACTGCGCCAGGTCGAGCTAGAAGCTCAGCCCCGAGCAACACAAGTGACGCCAGCCAGTGAAACAGGTATGCCTTTTTCCACCATCCTCCCAAAATTCGACATAACAAAATATATTGCTGTAGTGCCATCCTTTCGTGAAGCTGAAATAGATTCATATTTCTCACTTTTTGAAAGAATTGCTATTGCATTAGAATGGCCAAAAGAGTTTTGGACGTTATTATTGCAATGTAAACTCAGTGGCAAAGCTCAGGAGGTTGTGTCGGCACTCAATTTGGAGGACAGCACAAATTATGAGAAAGTCAAAGATGTGATATTGAAGGCATATGAGTTGGTGCCTGAAGCATACAGACAAAAATTCAGACACACAAGAAAACTCCCTACTCAGACTTATGTAGAGTTTGTACGAGAAAAGTCTGTTCTCTTTGATCGGTGGTGTACTTCGGAGAAAGTTAATGATCTTGCTTCGTTCAGAGAATTGATGCTCCTTGAAGAGTTCAAGCAGTGCTTGCCTGAGAGCATAGTTACATACTTGAATGAAAAAAAAATTGACACAGTAGGCGCGGCTGCGTTGCTGGCTGATGAGTATGTCCTTACGCACAAGACCTTTCCTATTGCAGTCACTGGCAACAGAGATCGGACTGTAAATAATTTCAGCACTTTTGCTCGTTTTGAAAAAAAGGCGCCCGTGAAAGACACACGCGAGTGCTACTACTGCCACAAACCTGGCCATGTTATTGCAAATTGTTTGGCTGTCAAGCGAAAGGAACGAGCGGCTCAGTCCCAAATTAAAGGAGTCGGCTTGATAAATAGCAAGATGATTGCTTGTGAACAAAAATCAGAAAATGATGAAAGTGCTGTGGATTCTTGTTTTAAACCATTTCTGCTAGATGGTTTAGTGTCACTGCCTGGACAGCCTGACGATCAGAAAACTGTGAGTATCCTGCGTGATACTGGTGGCTCCCAATCACTGATTCTAGCTGAGTGTCTGCCGTTCTCAGATCAGTCTGCTGCTGGCTACAGCGCTGTTATCCAAGGCGTTGAGATGGGATATGTTCCGCGATCTGTGCACTACATTCAGCTAACTTCTGAATTAATTTCAGGTATATTTCCTGTAGCGGTTTGCCCCGCACTTCCGATCAAAGGAATCCAGATGTTACTCTGTAACGACATCGCAGGCGGGAAGGTAATTCCAAACCTGGAAATTTTAGATCAGCCACCCTCCGTGGTAAATGAGGAATCAATTGATCAACTGGCACAGAACACATTTCCCACCTGTGCTGTTACTCGAGCACAAGCTCGTAAAGATAAAGATGTTGCCTTGGCTGACAGTCTGTTTGCTACAGTATTTTCTACTGATCAGAGGCCTGTGAGGGACCTTCCGGAGGAGGAAGAGACGACTGCCGCTGCTACAGAGCAGGTAAACGGGGTCTCGCCCCCTCCTCCTGGAGACCCCTGTATTGGTGCTGGCTGTGTGTCGTTATGTGAAGCTCAGAAAAATGACCCTACTTTGCAAGAATGCTTCAGTAAAGCTATGAGGAAAATTTCTGATGTGGCTGACGCTCCACTTTTCTATTTGGATAAAGACGTCCTTATGCGAAAATGGTGCGCTGCCTCTGGATGTGAGTGGACTAACGTTCACCAAGTAGTGGTGCCATCAAAATATCGGACGCAAATTCTGTCTTTGGCACACGAGAGTCCGTGGTCCGGACATTTGGGCATTACAAAAACTTACAGGTTAATATTAAACCATTTTTTCTGGCCTGGATTAAAACGTGACGTGATTTCACATTGTAGGAGCTGTCATACATGTCAGATGAGCGGAAAGCCAAACAAACCGCTCCCATCTGCTCCGCTCCATCCTATCCCTGCTATAGGAGAACCGTTCGAAAAGGTGATAGTAGATTGTGTGGGTCCGCTTCCGCGCACAAAGAGTGGAAATCAGTACCTACTCACTATCATGTGTGTTGTCACAAGATTTCCTGAGGCTATTCCGTTAAGGAAAATTACCACAAAATCTGTTGTTCGAGCATTGACAAAATTTTTCACCACTTTTGGTTTACCAAAAATAATCCAGACAGATCAAGGTGCAAATTTCATGTCAAGGCTGTTTGAACAGGTACTCCATACTTTACACGTTCAACATGTGACATCTAGCCCTTATCACCCAGAGTCCCAGGGCGCATTAGAACGTTGGCATCAGACTTTAAAATCAATGTTGAGAAAGTTTTGTCTTGAAACACAAAAAGATTGGGATGAAGGCATTTCCTTTGTTGTGTTTGCAGCCCGAGAAGCAGTTCAGGAATCACTGGGATTTAGTCCTGCAGAACTAGTGTTTGGGCATAACCGGAGAAGTCCGCTGAAAGCATTACAGGAGCAGATCCTCTCATTGCCCGGTAAAAGTGTAAAAATACCTGAATACGTCGCTACTCTACGTGCACATTTGTCTTGTGCCCGCGCCCTAGCAAAAGAGAAGCTTACACAAACACAGAAACGAATGAAAGCTAGATTTGATTGCTCCGCTGCTGCTAGAAAATTTGAAATAGGAGAGAAAGTGTTAGTATTGATGCCAACACAAGGGTCAGCGTTGTCTGCAAACTTTTGTGGCCCGTTTAATGTGTTACAGCGCATTTCTGACACAAACTATGTTATCGAAACCCCAGAGCGAAGACGGAAGTCCCGTGTTTGTCATGTAAACATGTTAAAGAAATATAACCCCCGTGACGCATGTGAAACTGTGTGTGAGAAGCCGGAAACGTCTATTTCTCCTGTATGCGGTGTTGCGCTCATCGCTAAGGAAGAGTGCGGACCAGATTGTCCCACCGTGCGTTCAGCACCCTTGAGTGCTAGACTTGTAAATTCAGTTATGATACGTGAGCTACCCAATCATCTAACACATTTGACTGAGACTCAGAGAAATGACGTTGATAAGCTGGTGAAAACTTATGCTTCGCTGTTCAGTGATGTTCCAACGCGTACCTCTGTGATTGAACATGATATTAACGTAGGTGATGCTAAACCGATCAAACAACATCCGTACCGAGCAAGTCCAAGTAAGCGCGAACTAATGAAGTCAGAAACTGATTATCTGTTGCAGAATGGCCTGGCTGTAACCAGTTCCAGTCCTTGGAGTTCACCCTGGAGACTAAACCTGATGGTACCCCCAGATTCATCACAGATTACTGGAAAGTCAATGCTGTTACTGTCACTGATTCCTACCCTCTACCCCGGATTGATGACTGTGTAGATACAATCGGCGCTGCCAAGTTTGTAACGAAACTTGATTTACTGAAAGGTTACTGGCAAGTGCCTTTAACTAAGCGTGCGTCAGAAATTTCTGCGTTCGTGATTTCTGCAATACACCGTGATGGCTTTTGGTATGTGTAACGCCCCTGCCACCTTTCAGCGGCTCGTTAACACTGTCTTGTCAGGGCTCAAAAACTGCACAGCGTATCTTGATGACATTGTGATATATGCTTCGACATGGAAAGAACACATGGAAATACTAGAACAGGTATTTTCACGTCTAGCTTCGGCTACCCTAACTTTGAATTTGGCAAAGTGTGAGATTGGTAGAGCTACCGTAACATATCTGGGAAAGCAGGTTGGCCGCGGACAAGTTAAACCTCTCTCCGCTTAAGTTGAAGCAGTTCAAAACTTCCCCACTCCCACGTCCCGTAAGGCACTACGCAGATTCCTTGGCATGGTAGGATACTATAGGAATTTTTGCAAAAACTTCTCTGCAGTAGTACATCCCTTAACTTCACTTCTCAGTCCTAAGAGCCTGTACGTGTGGAGTGCTGACTGTCAAACTGCCTTTGAAAATGCCAAAGCTCTGCTGTGCAATGCACCTGTCTTAACAGCTCCAGACCTCAGGCGCTCATTCAAGCTGGAAGTTGATGCGAGTGACACTGCTGTGGGTGCGGTACTCCTACAGGAGGATGGAGACGGTATAGACCGGGTGGTGAGTTACTTTTCTCGAAAGTTCTGTAAACACCAACTGAACTATTCAACTATTGAGAAAGAAACATTAGCGTTGCTGCTAGCTCTGCAACATTTTGATGTATACGTAGATTCAGGAAAAGAATTGACCGTGTACACTGATCATAACCCGATTGTGTTCCTGAACCGTATGTACAATCACAATCAGAGACTCATGCGATGGGCCACCCTGATTCAGGATTATAATATAAAGATTGTACATAAAAAGGGCTCTGAAAATGTGATTGCTGATGCTCTGTCTCGCGTGTAACCTGTGTGCATATTTAACCTATGTATATTATGTGGATCTCGCGCAGGGGAACGTCACTCTTAAGGGGGGAGGTGTTACGGCCCCCGAGGTCCGTATGGGAGAGAGTGACGTTCTCCCTGAGCCTGTGTGTCTGTATGAGGTTATCCTATGAATGGGACGGATTAGGTATGCAGATTGCCACACCTCCGGAGCTTCATCAGGAGTGGCACGTTGAAATGCCTGCACCAATGGGGGTTCTCCTCTCCTGGACCGTGATGACGTAAAAGGCCCGCGCCGGCTGAAATTCTTTGGGAGACTGCGTGAGAGAGCACAACTGTGTGGCTTCAGTTCTCCCCGCGCTACTATTTAATATTGTAGCGTCCGTGTGCTGTGAGTTAGAGAGGTTTCTCTGTGTTAACAAACTTGCAACGACTGTGTCTGTGAAAATTTGGGTTTTCTTTCGTTGTTGGGATTTTGTGTGCTGTTCCTCCTGTGTGTGTGAGAGAGAGTTTCGCTCAGTTTGAGTAGATTTAATTTCGTTGTTTGACCTGTGCGTTTTTCGCTCCTAGAGTTGTTTTGGGTTATTTGTTGATTTTACTACTGTAGTAGAAGCAGTGGCTTTAGATTTCCTTTTATACTTCGCTGTCTCGATAATCCCCAGCAGGGTTCCTACTTGTATTTTATTTTTCATACTATTGTTCTCATTTTATGAAACTGTTGTCAGGTTTTGTTGGAAACCCGTGTGCTTCGCCTGTAGTTTGAATCTACCAGTAAAGAAATAGACATTTGAGTTTGGCCTTCCTTTGCTTTATTTTATCTTTATTCTAATGTTTACGTCCTTCCTCAACCCCTAGAGAGCTGGGGACGTAACACGGACTTAATATTACACATAATTATGGGCATTGCCGCTTGAGTGACAGACAGTTGACGTATCACAGCGTGAGTTTCCTGCTTCCACGATTGCCCGCCCCCCTAAACCCCGCTCGTGCGCCCCCTCTTTGTTCATATTTGGAGTTTTGGTGGACGTGACGCTGCCAACATGGCGGCGGTCATCACATCCTGGAACCTCCCACCGAGCCTCAGAATGGCTCTTCAGAAAGAAACGGGTGACGTCACGGAAGCTCTGTCCATAGTTTTTACTGTCAATGGTTGTAACTGAATCAGAGTGTATCAGAAGGAGAAGTTACATAAAGATAGAATTTAAATCTCTCTCCTAAATGACACCTTAATCTGGGATTAATAATGAGCATAAAAGTAGCTGAAGACATAATTTATTAAAGTATTATAACAAATACCTCCTTTATAGGGGCTGTCTTGATAACTGCCTCTCATTTCCACCTGCTGTCTGTTCCATTTGCACAACAGCAGCTGAAACTGATCCACAATTAGTGTTGATCCTAACTGGAGAGGCTGGTTTCACAAGTGTGACTGACTTTTTGGGGCAATATTATAACAAATACTTATGAGACATTATTATATAAGAAAGATCAGTGCATCATGACTTCAGCTCCATTCAAAGCTTTAGGAGGCTTCATGGCCTCCATCACTCCATAAGACTGTTCCATCTGTTCTGCATCTCTGATATGTGCTGGGACGTGGTCGCTTGGATGTTTCACTGCAGCTCATCTGGTAATAATGTGTAACACATATATGAACATCAAGCTAAGAAGAGCAGAAGCTGAAATCTGACTTCAGATCAGAAGGTTGCATGTTCAAATCATGTCAGGGTCACTGTTTTTATGTAATTTAGTCTCTTTCTGTTCACACCAGGTCCACTAGAGCTCTCAGACTCCTCCACTGCATTGAATTCTGGGTAGTTTTCACTTGAAGCAGAATGTCAGCTTTCTCCTGTGTTTTCTGGTTAAATTACTGCACATTCAGGGAAAATAGAGTTAGAGTTAAATAGAGCAAAAAATCCTGAGTCATCGATCTGCATTCGTTTAGAGGGCCGCAAGGGAGCAAGTGTGAAAACACCCTAAATTTTAATCTTAAGTGGGACCAACACTCCCCCGTAGCTTCTTCAGTTCTGCAGTGGCAATGTTCTTCCTCGGCCAGTTGTTGTCTTTGTCTTGTTGTCTGTGGGTCTTGTTTTTGTGGCTTTGATGAGAGCCCAGCTGGGATAGCCACAGGTTTGCAGGGCCTTTCTGATGTGATGTTGCTCCTTCTTCTTCCCCTCTGAGCTGGTCGGTACAGTTTGAGCTCTGTGCTGCAGCCATTGCGACAGCCATCGCACCTCAGAGTGATCCAGCAGTGCCTCATGTTCAGCAGCATACAGTGAGCAGCTTTAATCTCTGGATTGACAGACTTTATCTGCGCAATAACTTGCAGAACAGAAAGTCTTCCAAAATATCTCCTTTCCAAGGATAGCACACCAAAACTATCAACTGAGCAGCACTGGAGATGCTCTGCTCTGTCGATTCATCCAACTGAAAGGAAAATTTCTTACATGATCGCAGTCTATCCAGCAGCTGTGCCTGAATGTCAGCTGAGAGATGTTCTGTTCTCCTCCTCACCATGTCATTTGAAAAAGGTACAACTTTCAGTTTATTAGCTGCCTCTGTGCCAAGCAAAAGCTCACACCAGTCAGATCTCTGTCCACCTGTACAGTCACAAAGCCGGGGGCAGCAACGCTGTTTTCCGGGATGTCTGAGTGCAGTCCTTTTTTCTAGCTCTCAGGACAGGAGCTGCTGCAACAGGTATCCACCCTGAAGGACGGTGCCACAGGAAGTTAAAAGGCACTTTGACTCTGGTGGGACTCGAACCCACAACCTTTGAATCACTTCTCCTGTGTTTAACTAGAAGTCCAATGCGCTATCCATTGCGCCACAGAGCCACAAAGCAGTCTATTTTTTTGTCCTAGAATGAAAGGCAGAAATCCAGAATAAGCGGTAGCATTCCAGTATAGACATCAGTATTCCGGAATGATAGGCAGAATTCCCGAATAACAGTCATTTAATCAATAGGGCTCGACCGATTAGCTCGATCCCCATACAGCCAATCTGTGTTTTCATTGTTGAAGTGTGGACATGCCTGTTTCACTTACTGTGTGCTGGTTGGTACATTGGACTCAAGGATTGGTTTTTGAAGACACTCCTCCAAGTGGTGTCTTCAGTTCTGCTACTATTCTGGTTGGGAATCTGAGTTTTATGTGTTCAGGTTCTCTGTGGGTGGATCTTGCAGGACTTTTAATCTGAGGGCCCAGGATTCAAGTCCCTGTTCAGGAGCAACACTATATATTCCTAACCAGAAATCTTTGTACATATCTTTACCAATGTCAAACTAAGACAAACATGTGCTTTGTGTTGTTCTTCCACCGACTGAAACATGAAAAGCAAGAGGTCACATGTGGCTCGTTGGTCTTGGGTTATGGTTCTCGCTTTGGGTGTGAGAGGTCCCGGGTTCAAATCCCGGACGAGCCCTCATCTTTGAACTTCAGTAGACTGGATGTCTGTCTCATGTTTATGTTTACAGGAATAATCTTCAACCCAAATAAGTTCATATTCCAACTTAGACCCTGTAAACAGCAGGGTAAACAGCATGCTCAAACTCCTAGAAGCAATCATTCTAGAACTGATATTGTTTATTCAAGACTCAACTCAACTTTATTTATAGAGCACTTTAAAATCAACCAAAGTGCTGTCCACAAATACAAAAGCATATAAAACACATGAAGATAAAAAAACAATAAAAACATAGTAAAAACATAAAACAGTAAAAGTCAACATCTCAGACTGAGTTAAAAGCCATGGAGAAAAGGTGTGTTTTCAAAGAGGATTTAAAAGATACAAGAGAGTCAGCCTGCCTAATGTGCAAGGGCAGATTGTTCCATAGTTTGGGGGCAGTGACTGCGAAAGCACAATCCCCTCTAGATTTCCTCTTTGTTTGTGGGACTATTAAAAGAGACTGATCTGCCGACCTGAGAGAGCGTGAGGGAGTGTATGGCTGAAGCAGGTCGGACAGATACTGTGGGGCGAGGCCATTAAGGCATTTAAAAACAAATAAAAGAATTTTAAAATCAATCCTAAAATGCACTGGGAGCCAATGAATGGAAGCTAAAACCGGAGTGATGTGCTCAAATTTTTTGGTACCTGTTAAAAGTCGGGCTACAGCGTTTTGAATTAATTGCAGACGAGACAGCAGCGTCTGGCTGAGCCCAACATAAAGTGCATTACAGTAGTCAAGTCTACATGAGATAAAAGCATGGATTAAAATCTCAAAGTGATGTCTTGATAAAAATGGCTTGACTTTGGCTAGTTGTCGTAAATGATAAAAACTGGACTTGACAACTGATTTGATCTGCACATCGAATTTCAGACCACTGTCCATTTTTACCCCCAGATTTGTGGCTGTATGTGTCACATGTTGACTCAGAGGACCCAGATCCACATGAATTTTGGAGGCATCACAAGGGCCGAACAACATGACTTCAGTTTTTTTGTCATTCAGGCTGAGAAAGTTCTATGACATCCATGCCTTAATCTCTGCAATACAGTCTAAACGTTTGTCTAAACAAGAAGCCTCTCCCTGTTTTAGTGGCAGATAAATTTGACAGTCATCAGCATAACAGTGAAATGTGACACCATGCTTTCTGAAAGTACATACAGGGAGAAAAGAAGAGGGCCAAGTATAGAGCCTTGAGGAACGCCAGACGTGAGAGGTGCTGCACAAGACTCTGCTGTTCCAAGTTGTACACAAAAGGTTCTCCCTGTTAGGTAGGACCTGAACCAGAAGAGAAGAGAAGAACTCTTTGCATTGAGGACTAATGTTGGAATGCAGCACAACGTCCAGGGAGAGCTCAGGAAGAAGTACAGGGGCTGCAAGGCAGGAGTGAAAGTAAAGGCTGCACGTAGACATTTTAAGCCAGTGATCCCCTCTGCAATAATAAGGAATGTCAACTCACTACCGAATAAGATGGATGAGCTGTTTGCACTGAACAATCAACAGAGTTAGCGTGAGTGCAGCTTATACATCTTCACAGAGACGTGGCTCACTGATATGAGACCGGATGCTAACGTGGATCTACAGGGCTTTACTGCTGTGAGAGCCGACAGAGACACAAACGCTTGTGGGAAGAGCAGAGGTTCATCATATATGTGAATGAAGGTTGGTGTTGCCCAGGACATGTCTCAGTGAAAAAGGTACTGTGTTGTCAGGACTTGGAACTGTTAGCCGTTAGCCTGCGGCCATATTACTTGCCGAGGGAAGTCATGTGATCGTGCTCTGTGTTTACGCCCCACCGAGCACGGACACATCAGCTGCCTGTGAGAAGATACACACAGTAACAGCAAGGTGCAGACAAAGCACCCCGAGGCATTTATGGTCCTGGTTCACCTGCAGCCACAGTACACCCCCTGGTCAAAAGGATGTCTAAAACCACACGTTCAATCAGGAAGTGGTCACCTGAGGCAGAGGATGGTCTGAGGGACTGCTTTGACACCACTGACTGGGTACTGCTAAAAACACATGTTGAGGACATAGGGGAGCAGACTCACTGCACTCAAAAAACTGATTCAAGCCCCTCTTAGAGGTGAAACAGTATTATTATTATTTGTCTTATGAAAATGTTATTAATTCCAACAATACCCAAATATGTTTAGCAGATGTAACATAAATATATTTGCTTTAACTCCCGTGGCCCTCTCAAACCGAATGAGTTCAACTAGCAGAGCAAGAGCAAGCGCACGAGATCAGCCTCTGTCCTACCCGCCATCTGCCTCTGCTTGAAATTGTTGGTAAGTTTTCTGTCTTCTATTCAATAAGTTTATTATCTTTATGTGAAACAATGTGCATGCCTTAAGATAAATGGACCTTGAGTTTAAGAAGACATGTCAGTCATTGTTCATGTTGGGGTAGACAGGCTACAAGCAGCTAAGATTAGTTAGCATTCGTTGCAGCTAACGTCTATGGTCGCGTCATATAGCTGTCAGAGGTAAGTGGTAAACACAGTTAGTACTTGGAGTTTTCTACACAGGCACGTTGAATTCATCCTTAACACACTGAGAGCGCAGCTTGCCGCCAGCTAACGCAATCCAAAAGTGCTTTGCTTTACTTTTGTAGCGTAGCTGGCAGGCTAACGTTGTGTTAGCCTGAGCAGCACTTGTATGCAGGGGTACAGCCAGTGCTTAAGTGTAGTTAATGTGAAACAATACAGTCGTGATTTATTGAAGTGAAGCAGTCGGCATATTTAAGCGATATATTTTATTTTTATATATTTTTTGTCTGCTGGTGGGTGCCTGCTCCCCTGCGTGTGTGTCTGTGCTGCTGGGTGTGCATCAGGCTGGATCTGCGCCGTACGACACAGAGAGCAGGGGAGACCTGTAAATGTGCTGAAATGACTTTGTTTAGTAAAAGGAAACGGTATAAACATGTTCTATTGTAAGGGACCATTAAATATCTTCTGTTGTGATCTGGCGCTATAGATGGACATGGACTGCCACCTTACCGTGGTGGAGGGGTTTGAGTGCCCAGATGATCCTAGGAGCTATGTTGTCGGGGGCTTAATGCCCCCAGCATGGTCTCCCAAGGCAAACAGGTCCTGGGTGATGGGCCAGACTAAGAGCGGTCCAAATACCCCTTATGAAGAAAAGAGGAACAAGGACCGTGACGTCGCCCGGTATGGCGCAGCCGGGGCCCCACCCTGGAGCCAGGCCCGGGGTTGGGGCTCGAATGCGAGCGCCTGGCCGGGCCCCGTGGGGAAAGGCCCGGCCAGGCTTAACCCGAAGGAGCGACGTGGGGCCGACCTCCCATGGGCCCACCACAGGTGGGAGGAACCGTAAGGGGCCGGTGCAGAGTGGATTGGGTGGCAGTCGAAGGCGGGGGCCTCGGCGACATGACCACGGGACACAGAAACTGGCTCTGGGGACATGGAATGTCACCTCGCTGGGGGGGAAGGAGCCTGAGCTTGTGCGGGAGGCTGAGCGGTACCGACTAGATATAGTCGGGCTCGCCTCCACGCACAGCTCGGGTTCTGGAACCCAACTCCTTGAGAGGGGTTGGACTCTCTTCTATTCTGGAGTTGCCCATGGTGAGAGGCGGCAGGCTGGTGTGGACTTGCTTATAGCCCCACAGCTTAGCTGCCATGTGTTGGAGTTTTCCCCAGTATGTGAGAGGGTCGCCTCCCTGCGCCTTCAGGTTGGGGAGAGGTCTCTCACTGTGGTTTCGGCGTATGCGCTGAACAGCAGTGTAGAGTACTTGACCTTCTTACAGTCTCTGGGAGGGGTGCTGGATGGCACCCCAACCGGGGACTCTGTCATCTTGCTGGGAGACTTCAACGCCCACGTGGGCAGTGACAGTAACACCTGGAGAGGCGTGATTGGGAGGAACGGCCTCCCCGATCTGAGTGGTGTTTTGTTATTGGACTTCTGTGCTGGGCATGGTTTGTCCATAACAAACACCATGTTCGAGCACAAGGTTGTCCATCGGTGCACCTGGCACCAGGATACCCTAGGCCGGAGGTCAATGATCGATTTTGTAATCGTGTCATTTGACCTTGGACCTTGTGTTTTGGACACTCGGGTAAAGAGAGGGGCTGAGCTGTCAACTGATCACTACCTGGTGGTGAGTTGGATCCGTTGGCGGGGGAAGAGGCTGGACAGGCCCGGCAGGCCCAAACGTACTGTGCGTCTGTTGGGAGCGTTTGGCCGAAACCTCCGCTAGGGAGATCTTCTACTCCCACCTCCAGGAGAGCTTCACCCAGATTCCGAGGGAGGCTGGAGACATTGAGTCGGAGTGGACCATGTTTTCCACCTCTATTGTCGATGCAGCTGTCCGAAGCTGCGGCCGCAAAGCCTCTGGTGCCTGTCGTGGCGGCAATCCCTGGACACGGTGGTGGACATCGGAGGTCAGGGATGCCGTCAAGCTGAAGAAGGAGTCCTATTGGGCCTGGTTGGCTTGTGGGACTCCTGAAGCAGCTGATAGGTATCGGCAGGCCAAGCGTGCTGCAGCGAGGGCAGTTGTAGAGGCAAAAACTCGGGCCTGGGAGGAGTTGGAGGGGAGGCCATGGAGGAGGACTATCGGTCAGGCTCAAAGAGATTCTGGCAAAGCGGAGGCTGATGACTCAGTGGTGGACTCGTTCATCACCTGTGCTGAAGTTGCCGAGGTAGTCAAAAAGCTCCCCGGCGGCTAGGCACCGGGGGTGGATGAGATTCGCCCTGGGTACCTTAAGTCTCTGGATGTTGTGGGGCTGTCTTGGTTGACACGCCTCTGCAACATCGTGTGGCATCGGGGCAAAAAAAAGGTATCAAAAGTCAGCTGTCAGCACGTCATTACCGGTAACGTCTTTCCAACCCTCCTTGTCTCTTCCACGCTGGTGTACTGCTTCATCCCATCTACTCTTTGAAGAGACACGGTCGCGCTGTGTACACTTTAAAAATGCTGCGCGACTATGCTGAAATGTACGGTAAAGCGAGAAGAAACGCCACAGCGCATTCAGATGTTACCGCGGTGCTGCAGCCGTCATCTGCTCTTAAAAAGCTCAGACCTTGTCCAACTTTCAGAGCTTTGGGATTGTTTTTAAAATTAGTTTTAACTCTAATGGTTTTCTTCTGTAAAAATATCTTTACATCATCTGTGCTGCTCTGCACTGTGCGGGAGTGTTTTTCAACATACAACCAGCACACACACAGAGGACAGAGGAGAGAGCAGTAAACACACAGACCAGTTCACATCATCAACACCCTCCGCCACACATTGATTCTCTGTTTTTTTTCCGCCAATGCGACTTTATAATATAGCTATCTTTCCATTCATTCAACTCCGCGCAACTCTCACTCTCCCTCCCGTCCGCGTTCACACACACATACACACATAAGCGCGGATATGTTCACAGAGAAGACGACCAACGTTCTTGATAATGGAACATCGCGCACCCTAACTCAGCACAGACAGAGCTGGTAACGCAGCAAACATTATAGGTGATTTAAGGTGAAACGCGGTTGCGGTTGAGATAAACTACGTCATATGACAATAGTCACATATAAATAATAACATCAAAAGCTGTTTTATTAATCAGTTAGTTGCCTTTAGTAGTTCCATATATCTGATTATAGTATTTATGCTATTAATGTATTTATGTGGTTATATCACATTATTTATTTTAACCTTTATTTTACCAGAAAATGTCATTTTACAAAACAAGAACAGGCTGATATATGAGGTCAGTGTTGACTTCATATAGTGAAATAAAAACCTTCAGCTTCAGATGTTTTTGTATGTTTTTGTGGCCCTTTGCTTTTCTAATGGAAGTCTATGTGGCCCTCGCAAAAAAATAATTGCCCACCCCTGCTCTATACCCTCCGCAGGGTGCTGGAGGGTTCATGGGAGTTCGCCCAACCAGTCCACATGTGTTTTGTGGACTTGGAGAAGGCGTTCGACCGTGTCCCTTGCAGCATCTTGTGGGAGGTGCTCTGGGAGTATGGGGTCCGTGGCCCTCTACTGAGGGCTGTTAGGTCCCTGTATGGCCGGAGCAGGAGTTTGGTTTGCATTACCGGCAGTAAGTCAGACCTGTTCCCAGTGCATGTTGGACTCCACCCTTTGTCACCGGTTCTGTTCATAATTTTTATGGACAGAATTTCTAGGCGCAGCGAGGGACCGGAGGGGATCTGGTTCGGGAACCATAGGATTTCATCTCTGCTTTTTGCAGATGATGTTGTCCTGTTGGCTTCATCGAGCCGGGACCTCCAGTGTGCACTGGGACGGTTTGCAGCTGAGTGTGAAGCTGCTGGGATGAGAATCAGCACCTCCAAGTCTGAGGCCATGGTTCTCGACCGGAAAAAGGTAGTTTGTCCTCTCTGGGTGGAAGGAGAGCTCCTGCCCCAAGTGGAGGAGTTTGTGTATCTCGGGGTCTTGTTCACGAGTGAGGGAAAAATGGAGCGGGAGATTGACAGACGGATCGGTGCAGCTTCCGCAGTAATGCGGTCGCTGTACCGGTCTGTTGTGGTGAAGAAAGAGCTGAGCCGGAAGGCGAAGCTCTCGATTTACCGGTCAATCTACGTTCCTACCCTCACCTATGGTCATGAGCTCTGGGTAGTGACCGAAAGAATGAGATCGCGAATACAGGCGGCCGAAATGAGTTTCCTTCGAAGGGTGGCTGGGCGCTCCCTTAGAGATAGGGTGAGAAGCTCAGTCACCCGAGAGGAGCTCGGAGTAGAGCCGCTGCTCCTCCACATTGAGAGGAGCCAGCTGAGGTGGCTCGGGCATCTGGTTCGGATGCCTCCTGAATGCCTCCCTGGGGAGGTGTTCCGGGCATGTCCCACTGGGAGGAGGCCCCGGGGAAGACCCAGGATGCGGTGGAGAGACTATGTCTCTCGGCTGGCCTGGGAACACCTCGGGATTCCCCCAGAGGAGCTGGAGGAATTGTCTGGTGAGAGGGAAGTCTGGGTGTCCCTGCTTAGACTGCTGCCCCCGCGACCCGGCCCCGGATAAGCGGTTGAAGATGGTTGGATGGATGGATTGGATGAACTCAGTTAAATTGTGGGAGACTTTTCCATCCAATAAATATGGGTAGCCCCAACTCAATGTGATGTATTTGAGTTGGACCAACATGATTTTTTTCCATGTTGGTCCAACTCAACCTAAAAAATACCTATTAAATGATATTTGATTAAAACGATTTGAGATTTCAGATTAAAGTTTTGGGTGGACCTCAGAGGCTTTTCAGATTTGAAATTTCATTGTGAAAATTTGGGAGTGGCTGCTGCAGCATAACATCTTTAACATATTTATTATATGCATACCTCTAATATATAATCTCATTTTATGCTCTTAATGACTGTAGCTAATTATATACTTGGTAATCAATTACAGCATCTTGTTATTTGGTCAATGTGATCTGACTCTTTTCTGACTTCTTTTATTTTACAGGATGCTGTATGTGGAAGTGTGCAGAGTGCAGTTTGGAATCAGGTACTTTTATGCATCTGCAGCTTATCATACACCATACACCGCCTACATGCAGATATACTTTAATACATGGATTATGCTACTACTAAATCACATTTTTATTTATCCATGGTAATTAATGAATGTAAAATGAAAACTCACATTTCTTTATAGTCTGTGTGAGAGTAACTACAAATAACAATATTGTTTGTACTACTACCGTTTTCCAGGTGAATGATGACTTCTTGCAGATCACCACAAAGCCGCTGCATTGAAGTTTATGGCCCAGCTCAGTTGACATTCCTTATTATTGCCGAGGGATCGCTGGCTTAAAGTGTCTACGTGCAGCCTTTACTTTCACTCCTGCCTTACAGCCTCTGTACTTCTTCCTCAGCTCTCCCTGGACCTTGTGCTGCATTCCGACGTTAGTCCTCAGTGTAAAGAGTTCTTCTCTTGAATAAACAATATCAGTTCTAGAATGATTGCTTCTAGGGTGTTTACAGGGACTAAGTTGGAATATGAACTTATGTGCTGTAAATGTAAACATGAGGCAGCCATCCTATCTACTGAAGTTCAAAGATGAGGGAGAACCCGGGACCTCTCGCACCCAAAGCGAGAATCATACCCCTAGACCAACGAGCCATGTATGACATCTCTTTTTTCATGTTTCAGTCGGTGGAAGAACAACACAAAGAACATGTTCTTCTTAGTTTGACATTGGTAAAGTTATGAACAAAGATTTCTGGTTAGGAATATAAAGCCACTGCATTGAAGTTCATGGCCCAGCTGAACCACTTCTCAAAGAAGCTTCTGTAAGTTTCCCAGAACAAAGGAGGAACTTCTATATTAATGAAAGATTCACATGTTTATGTGATGCTCAGGATCAACATGAGTGTTATGTGTGTTTGTGTTTTTTAACCCTATATCAGGGCAGCTTACACGTTCTGAAGACAGGAGCCCAGCGATGTGGGAGTTTCATCCAACTTAATTTGGTATATTAAAATGCAAAGGTTTATGTCCTGGAGGAATGTTATGCACCTTACTGTTTCTATTTCTGCTGCATTTATTGGATGGAAAAACTCAATTTAATTGAGTTCATCCAATGAGTATAGGTTAAACAAATGAGTGATATTTAATCACAATAAATATACAGCAATGCAGTGATTAATGTGATTAAAATTTTAATTATTTGACGGCACTAGTTCAAACGTTTGAGTTCAAAGAACAGATGACCTACCAGTGGATGTCATGGTTTTCTGCAGAAAGTCTCGTTCGTTTTCTAACATGGCAACCTTCTCCTTTAGAATTTTGATTTCTGTCAACAGTGTAACAACCTCCCAAAATCAATAAAAGTTTTGTTACCTTTAAGCAGGGTTATCAGGCTCTCCCGTACTATACTCTCTTTCTACTTTGTCATTGCATAAACCACAGACCCATTAGAGGGATGTTTTCTGCTGTATTTATTCAAAAATCATATTTCCATCACAACACAAATAACCCCACAACCCGACCCATATTTACAAATAATTGTCCGCTCCGTCCTAAACCAAATGTCCACTGGCAAACAGACAGATAAACAAAGTCACTCCAGCCCCGCTCCACGCGGGTGTTTCTCTCCACCAGCGTGTCCGGGGTTCAACAAACGAAAATAGAAAAATAGAGGAAAGAGTCCGCCGTCAGGGTCCATAACAAAGGAATCCTCTCACCCGTTACGGTCCGTAGTATTCCTTAATTTACTCACGGGTCCCTCATAGTCTCCCCCGTTTCCCAATATACAGCAGATCTTTTATATGGCAATACCCCCCTGAAAACAACATCAAAAACATAATGCATATGTGGCACTGCTACAACAGGCTCTTGTTCTGACTTTTGCAACCCTCACCTCTCATTAAAGCTGGTTTCCAATGATGTGTGTCTGGGTGCGTACACACTGCCCATAGTTACTGACGGAGCCACTGCGTCACACCCCAGCTGATACATGACCGCACCAGGTGACTGCTGCTATGACCTATGTTGGTTGTCAGCGTTCCTTCCATTCCATTACAGCAGCATGAAAACAAGGTCCTGAGCAGCATAACAGATAAAGTAGAAATAAAGACTATGTACAGAGCAACCATAAGATATGCAGATATACAGATGAGAAATTTACAGAGATGTATTATGTCCTGTTATGATATCATGAAAAACTCTGAGTATTACACTGTAGGTGAGGATGTTATTGCACTAAGAGAAAAAACACTACTGTTTCACCATCAGTGTCACTGGGTGTAAACATGGTGATAAAGTACAGAGGTTAGAGTACAGATGGACTGATGTTATACAGTCTGACCCCTGTCTGGACAAAGGTCTGTGGCTGAAGGAGACACCCAAGGTCCCCACTGTCTCATGTTTTTATATTTAACTCATTTTCACAGCACTTCATTAGTTTGTTATCATAATCAGCCACCATGTACAGGTGCATCTCCATAAATGAGAATATTGTGGAAAAGTTCAATATTATAAACTAATGATGTCACACTGTGATCAGATGATGAACTCAAAACACCTGCAAAGCAGACACAATGGGAACACATGGGGAAGACTGCTGACTGGACAGATGTTGAATAAATAAAAAATAGTCAGCATGGTTATCCTCAGGAGCAATAATGGGAATATGACTCCCATCCATCACCCCTGCACACTGAGGGAACCCATCAAGACAGACAGTTATCAGGACCGTTACCTGGATCAGAGCCTCAATCTCCTAGGTGACTGTGCCAAAGAAAAGAGAAGGAGGAAGATGGTCTCAGGTTCTGAGGGCGACTCCAAACTGGCGTAGTAGTGTAGTAGTAGACCCACTAAAGGTTCTAGCAGTGGAAGTGAGTTGCGGATAAACCACAAGTTGGCTCATTTCATACCTGTATAAAATCTCAACCACGAAGGGACTCGAACCCTCAATCTTCCGAGCCGAAGTCAGACGCCTTATCCATTAGGCCACATGGTCTAGTGTGTTTGTCACATAAAATTTTCTTGGCAGGTCCTGTAGAAACTGCTGTCTCTTCAAATTAAATGTACTGAATGTCGATCTATAGGAGCCAACTACCAAAGTCTTTATGTGTGGAGACATTTACAGACAGCAAAGGATAAGTTAGGAAAGATATATTCATGATTGTGACGGCCACAGGGCCTAGTGCTTGTTGTGTTTGTTCCACTCTGGTTGCAGGGTTCCATCAGGGTGGAGCTGTGTTGATTGCAGAGGCAGAGCCCCTGGCCAGTGTTCTGAATGAAGTATTTAGCTCCACCTGATCCTGCACTGCAGTCTCTTCTCTTCTCCTGCATTCACCACCTGCCTCCTGTGTGCTCGGCCGTCTCAGTGTTCGTTTTGGTTGTTTTGCTTTGGTCAAATAAATTGATTGCTTTATTTAATTTAATAGCGTGTGTCCGACTATTATTGTGATCAGAACGAGCGGGTCATAACACTGATAAAATAAATTCAGCTTCGATTCAGCTCAATGTCTGGATCTGGCCCAGATCTCTTCTGGTTGTAGGAGTGCTAGGAGGCTCCTGCAGCCCCCTTTATTTTGAACTTTTGTCCCCTCGCTGCGTGTGCCCCCCCCCCCCCCCCCATTGCCTACACACGATTGATTTCAATTATTTTTTGGGATTTTCCTTCCCCCTTTGTTTCCTGTGCACGTAGCATCAGGTCCAGTGTGTTTACAAGCATGGACAATTGAAACAGTGTTTATTATTGAACTGCAGTATGATCATGATGGATATGAACGGCCATTTATAATAGTGGGGTTTTGTTAACTGTTTGTCTTTTGTCTGTGTCATTTAAATATATATAGTACTTCAGCAAATCTTCATCTCCCTGTCTCTATTTGACTCACTCCCAGAGCTGCTCCTTCACTTCTGAGCCACTAGTCCAAGTCAATACTTCCAGATTTGTAGAGATCATATACATGCTACACAACTCAATGTGTGAGTAATCCAAGTATTCAGAATACGTTACTTAGACTGAGTAATGTTAAGTTGTAGGGCCTGTAATCTGTATTCAGTAACTGACAACACTGTTAGTAACATACGACACCAGCAGATGGACAAAACAGGCATTCACCTGGCAGTCCCCAAACACAGTGGAAATGAAATATGAAGGAGACAGACAAAATAATACACTGCAATGGAACTGAGAGGAGGAACTACAGCTGAGTGAGCATACGATATAGAAGCTAGGGTACCGTTTCACCACAAACCATAATATACATATTAAAGCTGCAAGCAGCATTGCGGGCCCTCGCGCACCTTGCGATCCGCGGGGTCATCGCAGTCTTCTCTCCTATGCTCTCGTCTCCTATACTCTCCTGTGCTATGCTCTCCTCCTCTCATTTCCACAGATATACAACAAACACATGTTTACAACCAAACTTTCCTGCTACCAGTAGGTGGCGCTATGACCGTATCATCCTATTAGCATATATATCTGTTTAGACTCGGCTCCATGGCAGTACTGTAAGATTTTGTCCACATTGCATAAAGTATATGGGTAGTACTGCATAAAACACAGCGAGTTCCTTTGTAATGGCGAATGGTCAACTTTGAGGCCACTCCCCCGCCACACGGTAATACTTTTGAAAGAGTTTTGGAATGCGTCTATTCCCTATGGTGTCCTGAGTGGACACAGTGAATTTCAGCTGAATTGCATGAAGTATGCGAGGCACGAAAAGTTTTATAGCAGGGTCAGAAAACGGTAAAAATTACAAAAAAAAGTCAAAATGGCGGACTTCCTGTTGGGTTTGGAGGCGGGGTCCAAGAGACTTTTTTGTGCGTCTTGGGGTGATACACATGTGTGCTAATTTTCATGAACCTGTGTCAAACTGGCCAGCGGGGCTACGCATTAGGGCAAAAAATACAGGGAGTTCCTTTGTAATGGCGAACGGTCAACTTTGAGGCCACGCCCCCACCACACCGTAAGACTTTTGTAAGAGTTTTGGAATGCGTCTATTCCCTGTGGTGTCCTGAGTGGACACAGTGAATTTCAGCTCAATTGCATGAAGTATGTGAGGCGTGAAAAGTTTTGAAGCAGGGTCAAAAATAGGCAAAAAATGGCCACAAAAGTCAAAATGGCGGACTTCCTGTTGGGTTTGGAGGGGGGGTCCAAGAGACTTTTTTGTGCGTCTTGGGGTGATACACATGTGTGCTAATTCTCATGATCCTGTGTCAAACTGGCCAGCGGGGCTACGCATTAGGGCAATAAATACAGTGAGTTCCTTTGTAATGGCGAATGGTCAACTTTGAGGCCACGCCCCCGCCACACCGTCAGACTTTTGTAAGAGTTTTTGAATGCGTCTATTCCCTATGGTGTCCTGAGTGGACACAGTGAGTTTTAGCTCATTTGGATGAAGTATGCGAGGCATGAAAAGTTTTGTAGGAGGGTCACAAATCGCCAAAAATTAACAGAAATTTCAAAATGGCGGACTTCCTGTTGGGTTTGGAGGGGGGGTCCAAGAGACTTTTTTGTGCATCTTGGGGTGATACACATGTGTACCAATTTTCATGCCCCTACTCAAAACAGGCCAGGGGGGCAGGCAGAAAAACCTATGAAAACACAACATTTTGTGTAGCCAGTAGGTGGCGCTCTGTCAAAGCCTCAATATTGTTGTATAGATGTGTTTAGGGTCAGACTCTGATCATACATGTGACATTTCGTACAGATCGGACAGAAAACGAAGAAGTTATAGAGACTTTCTGTGTCCTCAGAAATGGTCAAACTTTGAGGCCACGCCCCGGCCACACCGTCAGACTTTTGTAAGAGTTTTGGAATGCGTCTATTCCCTATGGTGTCCTGAGTGGACACGGCGAATTTCAGCTCAATCCGTTGAAGTATGCGAGGCGTGAAAAGTTTGGCAGCAGGGTCACACATCGCCAAAAATGGCCACAAACCTTCAAATGGCGGACTTCCTGTTGGGTTTGGAGGGGGGGTCCAAGAGACTTTTTTGTGCGGCTTGAGGTGATACATATGTGTGCCAATTTTCATAATCCTGTGTCAAACCGGCCAGAGGGGCTACGCGTTGGGGGCGCTATAGAGCCATTTTTATATGTGCATTTCAAAAGTCAGCAAATTTCAAAATTTTTCGGGCGAATGAATTTTTCTACCAAGTTTGGTGAGTTTTTGGGCATGTTAAGGCCTCCAAAAATGCGATCTCGGAGGGGGAAAAAAAAAAAAAAAAAAAAAAAAAAAAAAAAAAAAAAAAAAATAATAATCCTAAGGGTTTCAATAGGGCTCTTGCACCATTCGGTGCTCGGGCCCTAAATATACATAATATACAAATTATAATATACAGACGGATTCTTGGAAATGTGTGTGTGTAAGATGCATGTCACATTTTTGCGCCATTCCTTTTATTACAGCAGTAGCCCTTACAGGTGCATTATGAGGCACTTGTCTGTTGATGTTGGGAGGACTGTGAACATGAGAAATCAATCCATCTCTCATACTATCCAGTACAATTTATGATGTTGAGTGACTGAACAAAGCAGCATCTCTGCAGGGATTAATGAGGTTTTTCTGATTCTGCACAATATGCACTTTAGGACAGATTTAAAATAGTGGTCAGCCTCCACTCTATGAACCAGCTATTCACATTTCTTATAAACATTTCTTGTTTACAATCTTCCAGTTTGTTTTTCATTTGACTCCCACAGGCTGCATGTGTGACCAGGTGAGTTATCCCCTTCCAGCCTGCGTGCTGATTGCGGGGCGGTGCTGCAGCTATTTAAGCAGGCAGCTGGCTGTGCGCCTGCCTCTCTCTCCTTCCTCCTGTGCGGCAGAAGCTTGCAGCGGTAGCTGGCTGCGGTGAACGTGGGGCCGTGGTGTTTGTGCATCCAGGTAGGCTCGGTTTGTTGTGCCTGTGTACCAGGGGAACCGAAATCAATACCGCATGACTTTTACAGCGAGCGTGGTGGCGGCGTGTGTGCGGCGGGGCTGACGTCCTCTGTTACCTTGATTCCACCTGTGGCGTTGGCACGGTAAGATGCCGCATCCCTGTCATTAAATTAGATCTCCCTGTGCTGACACTGCTCTCTGATCTGCAGCAGTGGTGGCGACGGGATCGGCTTACCTGGAATCAGTGTGGCTGTACAGCGTGGCTGCATAGCGTGGTGGGGAGTTTCCTACACCTGTCTCATCTTTGCACCGGCGGGTGTTGCTGCTCTGGTCCAGGACTTAATTATATTCGCAGGATTTTTGGTCCTCGCTGGTGGAATCTAGGCCAGCAGATTGAACACAGGCGCATTTCCTCCTGCCTGTGGTGCTGGGCGCTTGGATCTCTGCGTTAATTTTTTGGTTTGGGCATTCTGACTGTTTTGATTAGTTTATAGGCCTGTGCCTATTATTTGTTTTTTTGTATTGTATTAGGTTATATTTTTGTTGTGATAGATTTTGTATTTAGTGTCTTTTGATTTATCTCTGGGTTATCGGGTTGGCTTATTGGGTTATTTCTATTTTTTTCTTTTTTTGATATTCCAAGTTGTGTTGTGGGTTTTCTTTGTTTTGGTGTGTGTGTGTGTGGACGGATGGGTGTTCCTATGTTGCCATGTTGTCGATGTCGTTGGGTCCCTGTTGCCTGTGATTAATTTTCTTTTGTTGCTGTACAGGAGCTGCGGCCCAGCGGTGGTGGTCCCCCCTCCCTGGTGGTGGGTGTTCTTCACGGGTTTTCGTTTGGAGTGTAGTGTCACAGGTGTAGTTTGATCCCTCTTGGTTTGTCCCTCCGTCCTGGTGAGCCGCAGTCTTGTCAGTATTATTTTTTTTATTTCATTTTGCAGGGCCATCCCAACCCATCTCACCTACTGAACTGGCAACATATTTTACAACTGATTTTAAACATGGTATATGGATCCTATTCGTGTCGTAATTAAATAAATCTTCTTTTTATGGTACCTGACCCTTGCCCTGTGTGTGAGTCAAACCTGTGTGACCTTGTTTCATTTCCTGGGTTGAGGCCCTCGCCTCCCCGGGTGGCGTTGTTAGCACCCTTTTCCCCTTGTTCTGGAAGTAAAATCTTCTGGATCCTTTCGTTTATCTTCCCCGGTTCTTTGACTAAGAAGAAGTAGACAATATCTGGTCTCAAATTACAATTTATTCTAACAGTAAAGAAACAAATTCTGAGTCACACAAACAGAAGCTTCTGTGGTTGCCTAGCCTCACAGCCAGAGAACAACATCCCATTCTTTTGTAAACACCTTTTATCCTATCTTGAGATCCCATAAAATCATGTCCTTCCCTAACTCTGCACCAATGGGGTCAGCTCAACTGATATTTAGTTTACCTTATTTGGTAATGGTTAAACCTGAGAGTCAGGAGAAAACAGAAAGGAAATAGCAGGGGGTCCCCTTTTGTCAGTCATAAACCTAAGTTGAAGATAAGTTCACCACGACAATGATCACTGTCCCATACGAGGACTTTACGACGCCCCATAAAAGCTTACACCTCTTCCCCCATGTAAGTTCACTTTAAGTCCTAACATCTCATAGGCTGTGGGTCGGATCTGGAGGTGACCAGGAAGACAAACTCACAGGAAGGGTGGGTCGTAAAATTGGGTCATGGAGGTGAACACATCCTTTCTGTCAAGATCTAGATTTACAACCTTAGCTTGATATCAACCAGAGCTGTCTCCAAAGAGCAGACAACAGCTAACTGATCTTCTGTAAAACTTACTTCACACATAAGTACTTATAAAACACATTACAGTAATATGCATACAGAAATGAAAACTTCATATTAGGGACACACTTCTAGATATGTGGACCCACACCACATAACAACATTATACAAAATAAAATCTTTCACCTAACAGTTCCCCCTTTTGAGCTCATTTAAGAGCTCACAACGGAGCCTCCTCATCCTCATCTCCCTCAGGCACCTCTGCTGCTAACAAAGGCATTTGATATGGATGATATACACCTATATCCTTCTTCTCAACAGCTGATACAATTAATCTATTACACAAACTACGCATGCAAGGTATGCAACAACATCCACATGTAATCAAAATAGCTATAAAAACTGTAAGAGAAGTCATTACAGAAATAATTAAAGCTTTCCAGGGACCAAACCACTTATTCAGCCAGCCATCTAAAGGGTTATCAACTCCTGAATGCTCATGCATCTCCTGAGACAGGGTTCTGAGGCCTTCTAATGCTCTTGTCACCTTACCATCCGGGGCAGTGTTGTTAGGAATAAATGTACAGCACATTTCACCAAACATAGCACATACCCCTCCTTTTTCTGCTAATAACATATCCAAAGCCATCCTATTCTGTACTGACATCAGAGAGGTAGGGGCCAGCTGTTCAGAAAGACCTTCTACAGCATCCCTGGTTAAATTAGCTAACCTAAGAACATTATAATGCACATAATTAATTCTGTCAACATTTTTATTAGGAGTCACTGGAAAAAGAGCAGAGAGAATAGGAATGTTCTCAAACCCTGCTGCAACCTGATCAGCCAATTTAAATTCATCTGGAACGCCTCTTGGAACCCCTATTGCATCTATGTAGGTGGGACTGCCTAAGGATAAATCAAAGTGGCTTGCGTAACGCTTTGTGATGACATGTCGCCGCCGTCTGCGAGTCAGCGCCGCATTTACGTGTTGTTGGGATGGTGCCCTGGTAGCTTTCTCACCTACTATCTGCAATGGAGACATCAATCTGACCATAGAACATAAACCCCTTCCGTCTACTCGTAAAGAAACAAACAAATGAGGCCCCCCACAGTAATAATATAAATCTGCTCTAGCCTTTGATCCTAAAACCGAGGTATTACGTTGCAACACCGTCTCACACCATGATACATCAATATTTCCATAATTAACCGTTCCTGTGCCTGTCATGTTGAAACATGTGTAATTACCAGTACCCTTCCACGGCCTGAAGGGTCCAGTTTTAGTTTGCTCACTAATTGGTGGGAATAAAGAAGACAACGTGGTACAATCTGATGGAGAGACTTCACGAGTCATGGCCATAATACAACCAAATCCCCATGCATCATCTGGATACAATGGGGCGGGTTCAGTGTACAAGTGGGGTCGCGCTGATGCACAGGCAACACAATCTGACATATTTTGCTCCCTCACCTGTTTCACCATCCATCTGAGCCAAATATTATCATCCTCATAACCAGTAGACAATGCTAATACATCAAATGGGGTAAACATAGTGTAATCATGAACTACGATGTCCTTCTGAGGAGGGGGAGTTGGCAATGGATTAATCAGTGCCGGTTTATCAAGCAAATTAATCTTAATCAATCCTACAGGATCCCTACCGGACACGTCTACTCCTACGACAATATAAAAATCATCAGATTTGGAGTCCCAACATTGGCCAGGCACTCCAGAAGGTTTAACATAAGGGTTTTGCTCCAAGCCAATAATTGATAGCATAATGGGATTCTGTGTGTGGCTCCAATCCCTTTGTATACGGAAAAACCCACTTAACAAGATCCGCCCATCTGAGGTTGTTTTAGCTGTTCTAGGTGCCCAATTTGTTGCCTGCCATACATGTTCCCATGAGGAACACCATCTCCAGGCCCCTGGCCATCCTAACCCACAAACATAGACATTATACTCTCTCCACGATGCATTATGTCCTCCGCAGTTGATTACTGCACACAGATCAAAAATATAAGAGGACTCTGCACCCTTATAATAGTCTAACTCTATACCCCTTTCTTTTCTCACACATGCATCTCCTCCTGTCCCTGGTGCTCTCCTCACCCTACGTATGCTGGACCCTGAGGAAAAAAACAAATCACTTCTCTTTTCACACACATATAAACTCAGAATTACAACAGTTACAAATAACAAAATAAAACCACCCAACACTCTCCATTTTCCCCACAGTTCCATCTTGACAGTCGAGGTCTTCTTGATAACAGGAACCAAAACCTCTGCTCCTGAAGTTTCAAACCTTCCTCTTGACAACTGCTCACTCGTGTCGGCTGTAATTCACGTCTCGTCCTCTTCAACCAGTAGGGTAGACTACCTACTGGTCACACTCCTGCGTTTAGGGGATTATTCTGCCCCTTGTATTTTCTCCTTGTCCTGCTCCGTCTGAATGTCGGCCAGCGTCCGCCCTGGCTCCACAGCCGGGGTGCACTGGCTCCAATGATACCAGGTGTCTCCTTTCCCTTTCAGCCGCACCGCATGGGAGGTGCGCTCCACCACCTGGTAAGGACCTGTCCACCTTGGCTCCGACCACTTCTTCTTTATCACCTTCAGGAGGACCCACTCAGCTGTGTGTGGTGTGGCTCTATCTGGACTCTCCGTCTCACCTTTCACCTGTAATGCAAATGCTGACACCAGAGCTTTGAGTTCATTAAAGTAAGGTTTATACTGATACCTTACTTCATACTCTGTTAATCTCAATGGACCAGCCGGTCCAGGAAACTGTCGACCTGTAAGGAGCTCATAAGGTGTAAACTGTGTAACAGTATTAACAGAACATCTGACAGTCATTAGAGCGATAGGCAGTGCTTGAACCCATGTTAATTTAGTCTGTGCACAGATTTTAGCCAATTTTTGTTTTAAATTTTGGTTCATCCTTTCCACTTTTCCCTGTGACTGTGGGTGATATACTGCACCATACCTATGTCTTAGGCCCAAAGCCTGCTCCACCTTTTCTAGGTCTGCACTCTTGAAGTGAGACCCATTATCAGATCTAATTCGCTCTGGAAATCCATGCTGTGGGATGTAATGATTAATCAAACACTTTATCACTGTAGCACTGTCCTCCTTCTTTGCAGGCCACGCTTCTGGCCACCCTGTGAATGAATCTACTGCCACCAGGAGATACCGACATCCCTGGTGCCTCTCCACCATGTCTGTGTAATCAATAACTATTTCCTGTCCAGGAACAACTGGGAGTGGAAAACTTCCCATATCCGGCCTCACTGTGTGTTTGGGATTATACTGTGTACATATTTTACACTCTTTTACCCAATTTTTAGTCATCTCTGACATAAATGGATGCCACCAATGTACCAGATTCCTCAGCATCTGTTTATGTCCCACATGTCCAAGCCCATGTGCCTCACTTAAGATGCTCTTCCTGAGCCCTGGTGGAAGCACAGGCTTCCCTGCTGGGGACCTCCATACATCTTGGTTCTTTGCGGCCCCCCTCTGCACCCAGACTGTCTTTTCCTGTGGTGATGCTTTGTCCTGATCATCCGCTATCATGTCTATAGAGATTCTAGGGAGAAGTTCTGGTAGAATCTTTTCTGTGGTTACCATTTGGAGAGTATTAATATATCCTGCTGCTCTTTTTGCTGCCTGATCTGCAGCCTCATTTCCTCGGCCTATCAAAGTGTTGTCTCCACTATGACCTCTACACTTAATAATGGCCACTGCCTGTGGTTCTTGCAGAGCCTCTAACAGCTCTCTCATCTCTTGTTCATGTTTTATGGGCTTCTCATCTGCAGTCAAGAACCCTGTTCTCTGCCATTGGGGAAGTTCTGTGATGGTTGCTCCTACAACATAAGCTGAATCAGTGTAAATGTTCACTCTTTTACCTTTGCTCCATTTTAGTGCTGCTATCATAGCTAAGACTTCTGCTCTCTGTGCTGACTGCCTCTCTGTAACCTCCTCTTGGCATACGACTTCAAACTCATTCTCCTTTCTTCTTACCACTGCATAGCCTGCCTGTAACTCATTGTTAGGTTTCCTGAAACAACAGCCATCTGTGAACACATCCTCAGCCTGTGGGAGGGGCTCTGTCTGTAGGTCTGGTCTGGCTTTAATCTCAACCTCAACCTTAGACTGACATGTATGTAATTCTCCTTTTCCCATCTGATCTGCCATATTAATGCCCTCGTGTGTAAAGGTGAGATTGCTCGCTTCCAAAATTTTACTCATCCTTCTTTGTCTCAATGATGTCATGGTGAATGCTTGGGATGTAACATAGGCCACTACACTATGTGTTGTTAGTACTATTAACGGATGTCCCATCACTAGATGAGCTGTTTTCTGCACCATTTTAGCCACTCCTGCTGCATGTCTGGTGCATTCTGGTTGTCTTTTCTCCATCGCATCCAAATTAAAACTCAGGTACATTAACACCTGTCTCTTACCCCCTTTTTTCTGAAACAGAACACCATTCACAACTCCCTCTGTTTCAGAAACATCAAGGTGAAACGGAACTGAGTAGTCAGGAAGAGCCAACTCAACTGCTCTTGCCAAAGATGCTTTAAGATCAATAAATGACTGTTCAGAAGTCACTGTCCACTCCAGAGGAGCAGACAGATTTCTCATGCCTTTGTCATTAACCATCTTTCGAAGGGGCGCGGTCAAAGTTACATAGTTGGGAATATAATGTCTACTGTAACCAGTCAATCCTAAAAAAGACAACATTTCCTTGACAGTGCATGGGCGTGAATGGTGTAAGATATTTTCTTTATGTGATGGAGAGACGCCTGATCCTTTCCCTGACAGAGTACGGCCTAGGAATGACACATGTCGTCTAGCCACTTGTAGCTTTTCCTTGCTCACTTTAAAACCTTTCTCAGCCAATCTAGTCAGTATAGAATGAGTAGCAGCTAGACAGTTTTCTGCAGAAGTTGCTGCAATTAGAATATCATCCACATACTGTATTACAGTGGTATCAGGAGGGAGAAAGCACCCAGTCAACATGTCCTTAAGCACATGATTAAACAGACCAGGAGACAGGCTGAAACCTTGTGGAAGCCTTGTGTAGCGCAGTTGCTGGCCTTTGTATGTGAATGAAAAGATGTCTCTGCAACTGTGATGTAATGGGATACAAAAGAAAGCATTAGCCAAATCAATACATGTGTACCAATTCTGTTCAGGAGTGAGATTAGAAAGTGCAGTGTATGGGTTAGGAACAGGAAGTGTAGCAGTAGTCACTACAGCATTAACAGATCTCAAATCATGAGCCATGCGATACTTATCAGTTCCCTGCTTCTGTACTGGAAGGATAGGGGTATTCCAATTACTTTGGGAGGGTTCTAACACCCCCTTTTGGAGTAGACCTTCAATGGTGTCTGCTATTCCTGCCTCAGCTTGTGGTTTATGAGAATACTGAGGTCGCCAAATGGGTGTTGACGTGGAGACTGTGAATGATACCGGCACACAAGTATCACAAAAACCTACATCTGTGGGGGAGGAAGACCATAAACTAATAGGCAATGTGGCTAACATTTGCTCAGCGCTGTCATGGTCAGTCATTTCCCTACCATGCCATCTGTCTAGCTGTTCATGTTCCAAGACAGAACTATCAGTTGTGTTAATAGCAACCTGATAGGCTTTAAGTGATGGAGAATACTGGACACCTGGCCAGTTAGATTGCTCCCAATCAGAAGCTGCTTTACATTTCTTAATCACTGGGCCCAACTCTTTAGCTTGATGTTTCGGATGAATAGCTAACGAAACATGTGGCACACTTTCTTCTGTCATTTTGAACCACTCATATTGTGCTGATGTCAGCTGCACATCGGCAACCACTCCTTCCTCAGCCACAAACAACTTATCTGTTTTTATGGGCCAACTTTGCCCTTCTAGTTGAGACATAAATCTTTCCTGATAAAAATGATCCTCATCTCTATCATAGAAAAGGGTAACATGGAGAGGGTCAGAGGGCAAACCATAAGGTCGGAGGGACATGATCCAGGGCTTCCACAGGTGAAACAGACTCAAGAGACCGCCCCCCGTGGGAGGTTCAGGCAATAGTCTTGCCCAATAGATATCTGCACAAGTCATATGATGAGTAAGTGGCTTCATAAGCCATTGTCCACCCATCCCAACGCTTTGGGAGCAGGCAATTGTCATTCCATTCGGAAAGGTCACTGTCAGTCCATCCGAAGAACACAAAATAGATGCACCAGTCTTGATCAAAAGATCCCTCCCCATCAGATTCACTGGTGATGAGGCAGAATAAATAAAACAATGTCTGTGTTGTTGGCCTGCTAACTCAGTGTTCACAGGATCTGTAAACGGCAGATGTTGAGTTTCCCCAGAGAAGCCAACCAACGGAATGGTGTGTGATGACAGTGCGGTTGATGGTGGAAGATGTCTCAAAGTGGAGTATGTTGCTCCAGTATCAACCAAAAAAGGCAGATCAGAATTATTGACCTGCACCTCCAGTGTGGGTTCTGCCAACACGCCCACACTTAGGCCTCTCTGTGGGGACCTTCATGCTGAGTAAGGTCCCTCGCCACCCCATGGCTGGGAGGGGTATTGTCCTGGTGGTGGAGGTCCCTGCTGCTGAGGACCTTGATTTTCATTTCCCTGTGATGGATACCAGGGTACCCTTTGTGGACGGTGTAGAGATTGCACTCTGTAGGGACAGTCTCTCTCCCAGTGGCCAAGCTCACCACAGAAGTAGCAGCTCCCAGGCCTGCCCACCATGTTTCCACCCCGTCCACGCCCCCTTCCCCCTCGGCCACTCCTTCCCCTCCAGTTTCCTCCTCTACGATCCTGGCCCCACCCTCTATTATTAGGAGGTTGGGGAACCCAAGGTGGGGTTGAATAAAAATCAAAATTACTCACAACTGGGGGCTGTGTCTGTGGCTGTGGCTGTGGCTGAGGAGTGGGCTGAGGTTGCGCCACCATCTGAACTGCTGGAGTGTCTTTCTTACTCTTTCTCTGATCCGTGGCGTCTTTACGAGCATGTCCCACTTGTAATTTTAATAACTTAACCTGAAGCTCTTTTACTTCAGCATTTTCTTGATCTGTTTTTGTTTTGTGTTGTTCCATGTGATGTGTAACATGTCGCTCCCAGACAGTAGAAACACTTCCAGGAAGATCTGGGTTATTATTTAAAGCTTGTTGGACAGAGACTGGGAGGCCCTCCTCTACTGCCTTCCTGAACCACTGCTGTTGGATACCCTGCTGAGTGGGATTCACTCCCGTTTTCCTTGTCCAGTCCTCTTTACACTTCACTAAATGATCCCTAGGGGACACTGCTGGATCCCATGTGTACTTAGGAGGACCTGTGGATACTGGCAATGGAAACAGATCACGCATAGCAAACCCTATACAGGTACTATATGTAGTAAATCTTTCATCATCACCACGCCCCACTGTGCCTGACTGTGTCTCTATCTCATGCAGCTCACTGCGTGACATCATCCTAGAGGCAACAGCCCTGAAATCACCTAAAGCTAATGTTTGGCCAGCTGTCATTTCAGCCAACTTGTCCATCCACAAACCTCCACCCTCTCTAGGGGGTGGCATTTTTTCCACCAGGGAGTTCACATCTCCTACTGAATATGGCTTATAGCGCAGAAATGAGCCTGCCTGCACTAATGGGAACTGGAATGCTGATTCAGTCGGTTTAGTTGGTTTATCTTGCTGTGTGTGAGACCTAAGTGTCATAGTATGTCGTCGTGGCAGATCAGCCTCACTCATCTGGTGTCGCAATTCTACTATAGTTTGATCTATCTGTTGCAGCAGATCAGTTGTATTAGTACAGATAGAATCCTTTTCATTCTCTATCTCATCATTATCATCATCTGTATCTACCACCTCTCCTGCTACCTGAGCAGTCACCACTACCTGCCTTCCTTTTCCTATTTTCCTTTTTGTGGCTGAGGTCTGGGGCAGAGGGGTATATGATCCACAAGAAGGAGCTGGGGAGGTAGCCCTTACAGTGTGTCCAGAATGTTGAGGTATAACTGGTCTTGGTGGTCCTGCCTCCTGAAGACTTCTCCATGCAAATGCATCTTGATGAAGGGGGGTGGATGAATGCTGCATATGTGAGGCCTGGGAGTTACCACAAGGCCTTTGGACTGGGCTTAAAAGGGATTGGCCTGTCTGTCTATCTGTTACTTGTACCCTCCCATCAGTGATATTTATTATAGGGTACATCCCAGGAGGTGGGGTCTGAGATAGGGCAGCAGCTACTGTGGAGGCGGGCGAATAAGGAGGCGGTATCTCCACCTCCTGAGTTCCCTCGCTCTCCACTTCCTGTTCGTTGTCACTCCTACTCTCGGACTCCCTACAGTCCTCATCAAGACAGCACAAATATGCCTGATACAACGCTTGCCTCTTTCCTTCTGCTACTTGCGCTGCTTTCTTGAATTTATTTCTCTTGAATACCCCTGCTGTCTTACTCTGTGCTTCCAACTCCTCTCGTTCCATCTTATATTTGCTCTCCGCTAGTACAATTACACTCTTCAGCGGCTTCCTATCACATCCCTTAACTTCCTGTTCAGTCACCACTTCACGAACCACTGCTTGCATTTCAGCAGCTACCTTCTGCTTGTTGTCCGGACCTGCCTGTCCGCGACAACGGCTCAACATCTTACCCATCTGTTCATCAATTGTCTTCCATTTAGACATGATTACCACTTACAAATTCCTTCTATACGTTAAAATTTAACTTCCTATGTACCTTCTTCTGTCCCCCACTGTGACTCTGTCAACAGAGTCACACACCTTCACTTAGACACACTCTCACACAACCAACTTCCCACGTACACTCCGCACAACCTCACTTTTCTGCCGACGCAGAATCAGTTTTAAACACAATAATTCTCCGACAGTGCGGAGTACATTAAACAACAACGACAAAACAAGACAAGACAAAACAAATCACCGGTTTATCTTTCTCTCAACAATAAAGCACTTTCTCAACAATTTACTTAGGCCTACACACACACAGTTTTCCGACGGGACGGAGTAAACACCTTTCCTCGACGGCGCAAGGTCAAAACAATTTAACACAATTTTCAAGTACATAAAACACAACTTCTATATATTCTCTTCTCTTTTCTCTTTTCTCTTTTCTCGTGATCCTTTTTTTTGTCTTTGTATATTTTGTGATCACAGTGACACTGTTGCTGTGTGACCCTGTTTTTTTATTTTTATGAGGTTTAGGCGGTCATCACAGTCGTTTTAGGGGTCACCACATCCCACGGGCTTTCAACCGGGCTTATCTATGCCTGCGTCCAAAACATAGTTGGGGCTGCCAAACCCAGAGACTAATGTATTAACCCTCTTTTTTTTGTCTTTGGCTTTAATTGGTTAATACTCTTACCAGTGTCACTTTTTCTCTCTTTTTCTCATTTAATTTTTGTTGTGTTTTTGTTTTTTTGTGGACTTACAATTTGCCTCTTACAATTTTAACTTTAAAACACCATACCAGTCACAGTGACTACTTAATTTAGAGTGTCCAATATGCAGAATTTGATTAAACAGGTTTCTGCTTACCTCTTTATTCTTGTGGCCACCAGCAGTCACACAGCCAGGCAGGATGTTGTTAGACCCTCACTTCTTCAAACCGGGCAGAAACACCAAATTGTTCTGGAAGTAAAATCTTCTGGATCCTTTCGTTTATCTTCCCCGGTTCTTTGACTAAGAAGAAGTAGACAATATCTGGTCTCAAATTACAATTTATTCTAACAGTAAAGAAACAAATTCTGAGTCACACAAACAGAAGCTTCTGTGGTTGCCTAGCCTCACAGCCAGAGAACAACATCCCATTCTTTTGTAAACACCTTTTATCCTATCTTGAGATCCCATAAAATCATGTCCTTCCCTAACTCTGCACCAATGGGGTCAGCTCAACTGATATTTAGTTTACCTTATTTGGTAATGGTTAAACCTGAGAGTCAGGAGAAAACAGAAAGGAAATAGCAGGGGGTCCCCTTTTGTCAGTCATAAACCTAAGTTGAAGATAAGTTCACCACGACAATGATCACTGTCCCATACGAGGACTTTACGACGCCCCATAAAAGCTTACACCTCTTCCCCCATGTAAGTTCACTTTAAGTCCTAACATCTCATAGGCTGTGGGTCGGATCTGGAGGTGACCAGGAAGACAAACTCACAGGAAGGGTGGGTCGTAAAATTGGGTCATGGAGGTGAACACATCCTTTCTGTCAAGATCTAGATTTACAACCTTAGCTTGATATCAACCAGAGCTGTCTCCAAAGAGCAGACAACAGCTAACTGATCTTCTGTAAAACTTACTTCACACATAAGTACTTATAAAACACATTACAGTAATATGCATACAGAAATGAAAACTTCATATTAGGGACACACTTCTAGATATGTGGACCCACACCACATAACAACATTATACAAAATAAAATCTTTCACCTAACACCCTCCCTTCCTGAGCTCCGTCACACATGCACTCCCACCAGTCTCCTGGGCTTGAAATCTGCCATTTACAAACAGTAAGCGCCAGAGAGGAGGAAGGAGACGGCAATACCTCAGAAACGGCTCAGTCATTTCAGGGTAGGAGACTTTTCACAATTCCAATTAAGTCATTCAAATGGAAATATAATGAAATCTAGTCTGAAGGAAATATTGGCATTTGTAAGTCATACAAAATGTATGGTTTGTAAAAAAACTATAAAGCAAGCCAAGGAGCAAAAACAAGTAAACACAGCACTCAGAACCTGTGGCTGCGCCTGGCGTGTGGAAACGATTCGGAATTAGAAAATTCTGATTACAAGTTTGATAGAGCAGCATCTAATGAGCGTTTTAAGACTAAAATGGAGTCTGCAGCTTGAAATTTCTAGGAGGAGATACATTTGGCAGATGACACCGAAATTGCTTAATATTTGATCATTTTTTGAAAAAAACGTGAAGTTGACCCGGAATGTCCTCTGGGAGATGAACAACAGATGAGCAACGGCAATCAAACAAAGAAGAAGAAGAAGAAAGAGGGTGAATAACAAGAGTTGATTGCCTAGCAACGGCAAGTTGCCTAGCAACGGAAATCAAACAAAAAAGATGAAAGAGGGTGAATAACAAGTGTTTTATTGCCTAGCAACAGCAATCAAACAAATGAACTGAACAAGGAGAAGGAGGGGGAAGAGGAACTAGAAAGACGAGCACAGCGACAGCAGAAGTTCAACAGAAGTTTTCCGCTGTAAGTGTTTTATTACATCTGAATGGCTGCTGCTGAGTCTCTGAGAGCTTTTATCAGCGAGCGGCTAACTGCTGCTGCTGCTGAAATATTGGGAGTGTTTGAACAAACTATCGTCCAGTACGAGGGAGAGCTGGACCGTCAGCGCAAACTGCTGGATCTGCTCCTGAAGCCTGAGATCAAGCTACACAGAACAGGTATGTAAACATGACAATGTCACGGAACAACAACGGCTCTGTGTGAAAAGAGTGACATTCAGCACATAGTGTTTCTGACAGGAGGACACTGACTTCATGACTTGGAGCTACAAATGTGTCCCTCCAGCTGTTCTCTCTCTGCTTTAGCTCCTCAGAGCTCTGTGCTTTGTTTATTTACCGTTGAAGTTACCGTCAGTTAGCATAAATAACATAAGGCTGTTTAGTTTGTTTAATTAGTTAGCAGCTGTGGAATTATATAAGGGTACCTACGCACTGACATGATATAGAGCACATATGTACTCGATTGTATATGCTTACACTCAGAGAAAAAGGGAGTTTTTACACACACATACACCCTTACAGAGAGTTAGGGAGGATGTTTACATTACTGGAGCCCTTTTGTTATGGTGAAGGTGGACGTAAGATAAAGCATCCAACAGAGGGGGATAGAGAGTGTTTCACAGTCATAAATAACAGTTAGACCAAGTATTATAATTGGTAGGTGGGAATAACAGGGCAACATGTCCCAATATGGGAATACCAACGAAGGTCTTGAAAAACTGTTTATATATTATGCAAATGTACCTCCACTTTTCAATAAAACTAGCCTGTGTCCAGGGAGGGGCAGAACACTTATGGACGGGAGTGAAGCAGACTGAGAGGCCTGTGGTCACTAGGTGTTGTCCCTTTTGCAAAAGGTGAAACTACAAAACCCAGGGTATTTTCTTTCACTCAATGTTCTGATTACAGAAGACGGAGTCTGACAATCCGGGGTGACCAGGAAAGGTCACGACATTTTGGGGGCCCGTCCAGGATAGAAGGTAATTATATTCTTCTCAGATCCGTCAATTGAACACAGGGGTTAATTACAAACAGACAGAGGACACGTGGCACGCCAACAATAAGGTGAGGAGACCTTTTATATCTGCATTGACTACTCTAAAGTGTAACATGTCCCGAGTCTTAGTAGTAATCTGCCTGTAAATTATAGGAACATTGACTGAAACAAAAAAAAAGAGGTTAAAGAATTCTTGTAAGAATAAAGATAAAGAATAAAAAGGTAAAGAAAAAAGGGGTTGCAAAATCCTGAGTGTGGCGACTCCACCGGTGCTCTGACGAGAGGCCGGAAAAGCTGGGTTTGAGTCCCGGGGCTTGAGGAACCCTAAATCACTAAAAAAAGAGAGAGGAATAGAACAAGAACAGGCAAACACATGGTATGAATGTTGGAATGACTGGAAACTGAAACAACGACCGCACTAGTTAGGCGGAAGTTGTAGTAAGTCTGCAGGCTTCCAAATTACAGACATATAAGATTCTGGTGTCGTGGAAGAGAGGCTAGTCTCAAATCCACTGGACTGAGTACTAGGGACACAGCGTGCCATATTTCTCAGTCGGCCTGAATCTAGACAGTGAAGAACACTGTTATTATAACTGTGAGCCGTCTAAAAGAGAGACCGCAAGAACAGATGAACTGTGAGTAGTCGGACCGGCTACAAGAACAGAGGAAAGTCCTGTAAGTTCGAAAGCACCCCTTACTGAGACACACAGCTGAGAGTGAAGCTGTAACACACACACATACTGAGCGCTCATATTATGGGTAATGCATGAATGAGAAATGTGGATGAGTGCCAGGGACGTGTGAGCTGAAGCAGCAGCACTGCTGGAAACCTAACTGGTGCTAACGTAAAGCAGTGGTCTGTTGAAGTAGGTTCACTCACGAACTGGATTATTTTTTTCTTCTGATGTGTACATAGTTTGGTAGAGGACATAGAACCATTGTAACTGCAGTTTTGTAAATTTGAATTTGAACTATAGTTTTGTAATTCCTACGTGACCACGAGATTAAGACTTTAATGACTGACGACATGGACTTAAGTGTGCACCAAGACATGACTGACGGCGGGTGGGGTCCGCACAGCCCACTAAAGACGGTAGAAGAACAGCTGACGGTCTTAGGCGGAATACTGAACCAGACTTATGACTCTAAGACTGCAGCGGCAGAAGTGATTCTTATGAAGGATGCTGTAGATAAGTTGTTGGCAGAAAGATGTTGTGAAAGTTGATGGTGAAAGATAGAGGAAGTTTGCAGAAGGAGTTCCAGAGAAAAGGGGGAGAGAGAGTAATACTGATGTACATCAGTGTCCTCTTAGACAACATGGAAAAAAGACACCCGCAGTGCACACAACATGCAGTAATAGCTAAGCTAATTCAGAAAACTGAACACATGGTCATGGGACACCAGCTGTATGTACTCACAACACATAGTGTAGTCGCATATGTAAACTCAGAGACATTCACACTCACCCCACTGACACAGGAGGCGTATGGAGGGGACCGGATGGACGACACATACTGCCACCTGGATTGAGACAAACTGCCATGGAAGAAGCACATGTGCTAGGCCATGTGGGGGTAGCTCAGATGTTAAGAAATCTGGAGCACTGGTGGTACCCCTACATGAAAGACATGGCTCAGTATGTAATTTGAACATGTGATCAGTGTAATAAATACAATCCGAGACCAACCATCAAACCAGAAGCAGGACACTACCCACTAGAGGCCAAGACGGGCAAAGAAATCATCATTGACTACACTGACATGATTAACTCTGTGAGGGGATTCAGATACATTTTGATGTATGTTGATGCATACTCAGGATGGCCAGAAGCCTGTCCTGCGAAAAGGGAGGACAGCAAAACGGTCATTAAATTTCTGATTAACACCTACATCCCTAGACATGGTTTTCCTGAAAAAATCAGATCTGACAATGGAACACATTTCAAAAACAAAGACCTCCAGCAGGTGGAGGCTATGTTGGGACTGAAGCATGCTTTTGGTACTGTTTATCATCCACAGTCTCAAGGAAAGGTGGAAAGGATGAATCAAACCTAAACAAAAATTGGCTAAAATCTGTGCACAGACCAAATTTATATGGGTTCATGTATTAGTATTGTATTGATGTTCTGGTATCGCCATATAATCTACACCTTATGAGCTTCTTACAGGTCGATAGTTTCCTGGACCAGCTGGCCGGCTGAGACTGAAAGAGTATGTAGTATGATATTAATATAAACCATAATGAATTTAAAGCTTTGGTGTTAGTATTTAGCCGAGTGGGTACTCCTGAGGGTCATCAAGAGGAAGTGGTCGGAGCCAAGGTGGACAGGTCCCTATCAGGTGACGGAACGCACCTCACACGCAGTTCGGCTGAGAGGAAAGGGGGACACCTGGTTCCACTGGAGCCAGTGCACAGCTGCAGAGGAGCCTCAATGATCTCTACAGGACGTCCACGCTGATCTGAGGGCGCAGAAGTCTGAATCGGCTGATTCAGATACGGATCCTGTCACAAAAGGGGCAGAATAATCCCCTGACAGGAATCCAGGATCCCGGGTAGTCTAACCCCAGGGATCCGAAGAAAGAAAACACATCCTGAGGACGAGAGGACCAGAGAACCAGGCGGGGCGCTGGACGATGAGGCAGATGGACAGGAACACATACATGAACTGATAAAAACACAATTTTGAACATTTTTACTGTAGAACAATTTTCATTATATTTGAGTTGTTAGGAGTATCTGGGGGCGGGAACGGTGAAAGACCGACCGATTAAAACACCCCCACATACTATGATGTATAACATGTTTACTGCTCACAAACTTTTACTTATATTTTTGACACATATAACCTTTGTCACGGTTTTCTTTGGGTGTTGGACTGTAGTAGAGTCCAAAAGGGGGAGTTGTGGGATTATATAAGGTTAACTACACACTGACATGATACAGAGATCTTTTACTTTTTATGTACTCTTATGTATGCTTTCACTCAGAGAAAAAGGGAGACTCTCTGCACACACACACATACTCCCTTACAGAGAGTTAGGGAGGATATTGACATTCCGGGAGCCCTTTTGATGCGGTGAAGACCGAAGCACTGGAAGGCATCGGACGTAAGATAAATCGTCAGACATAGGAGTGATACAGAGTGTTCCACAGAAATATGTTAGACCAATTATAATCATTGGTAGGTGGGGATAAAAGGGTAACATTTCCCAATATGGTAAAACTGTTTATCTATTATGCAAATGTACCTCTACTTTTGAATAAAACGAGCCTGTATCCAGGGAGGGGCAGAGCACTTATGGAGGGGAGTGAAGCAGACTGAAAGGCCTGTGTTCACTGAGTGTTCTCCCTTTTGCAAAAGGCGAAACTATAAACCAAGTGTATTGTCTTTCACTCAATGTTCTGATTACAGAAGACGGAGTCTGACAATCCGGGGTGACCAGGGGAGGTCACAACAAGTGACACCCCCCGGGTAAGTTGAGTTTGAGACCCCTGCTGTAGATTTTTGTTAAAAAAAAAAAAGAAAGAAGACCATATGTCCCAGTTTTTAGGCCTTGTTGGCGCAGTAGGCAGCGCGTCAGTCTCATGATCTAAAGGTCGGGAGTTCAACCCTCACACGGGGCACAACTTTTAGAGACAGCATTGAATAAAGAGTACACACACTCACCATTTACAGGTACATAATATTAAATAGTAGCATCGACAAGTTAATGTACAGAGGAAATGACCATAAAAGCAGGTGTCTGTCAGCGCTTACTATACAATCCGGTGGTTGCCTACCCATTGTGCATGTGTAGAACACAGACCTTAAGGGGCCCCACACTGAACAGACTGTGTGACAGAGGCTGGGGATCAATGCCACCATTGTGAACACAATACCAGGAAGTTTAAGGCCTTTTTTCATATACAGTGCCCATGTTAGTGCCAATATGTCTCGTATACGTGCTGGCTACTACTCTTTTCAGACTATGAGACTGACGCGCTGCCTACTGCGGCTGAGGTTGCTCACAAACAAGTGAAATATGGTCCTTTTTCTAACAAAGACATCTACATTGCAGTATGTTAGTGAGAATATCTCTCATATGCGCTCTGACTACTGCACCAACAAAAATTCTTAATTTAACCTTTAGGAGTATGTACACACCTTAAAACTGCTGTGAAAATATGATATGTTAATACGTAGAGAAGATTGAAGCAAGGCGTCTGGACTTGTAGAGTTTTCTTGAAGACGTTTCGCTGCTCATCCAAGCAGCTTCATCAGTTCTAACTGTTTGGTGGGGAAACATGGTTTATATGTGGTTGCAGACCTCAGTGGGTGGGTCTGGGTAAAACTAACAAACAATAGCACTATATGTTTCCATGGCTGCCTGGGCCAGGTGTGACTGGCTAATGACTGTGAGACTGCCGGAGGGGGACTGGTTGACAGCCCTTTGTTCTTGCTGTGAGTATGTGCAAACTTCCTGGGAATGGATGGCATCCCTGCATTGTATGTGGTAGAAAGATGATGTCTGAGGCCACCACCTCTGTTAAGGGAAGGTTTTTCCAGCTTAACAGAGATGCTTCCTTGACTCCTCTTTCAAACCACCTTTCCTCTCTGTCTAAAATGTGAACATTGTTGTCCTCAATGGAGTGTCCTTTCTCTTTGAGGTGGAGGTGAACAGCTGAGTCTTGTCCTGAGGAGGTGGCTCTCCTGTGCTGAGCCATTCTTCTGTGGAGTGGTTGTTTAGTTTCTCCAATGTACAGATCAGAGCATTCCTCACTGCACTGGACTGCATATATCACATTGCTGTGTTTCTCCCTGGGAATCTTATCCTTCGAGTGAACCAGTCTCTGTCTTCTCAGTGTTGTCATCGGTCTGAAATGGACCGGAATGTCATGGTTGTTGAAGATCCTGCAGAGTTTCTCTGATACTCCTGACACCTATGGAATGGAGATGTTCTTTCTCTGCCGGTTGTTGTCCTCCTTCTTCTTGTTGCTGGGGGGGTCTTGTTTTTGTGGCTTTGATGAGTGCCCACTTGGGGTAGCCACAGGTTTGCAAGGCCTTCCTGATGTGGTGTTGCTCCTTCTTCTTCCCCTCTGAGCTGGTTGGTACAGTTTGTGCTCTGTGCTGCAGGGTCCTGATGACTCCCAGTTTGTGTTCCAATGGGTGGTGTGAATCAAACAACAGGTACTGGTCCGTGTGTGTGGGTTTCTTGTATACTTCCACATTGAGGCTCCTGTCCTCCTCAATATGTACTGTGCAGTCCAAGAAGGCCAGATTGTTCTCCCTGATGTGCTCCCGAGTGAACTCAATGTCGTTGTCAACTGCGTTGATGTGTTCTGTGAACCGTTCCACTTCATTGGTCACCCAGGTGTCATCCACATATCTAAACCAGTGGGTGGGGGTGGTTTCAGAAAAGGAACTCAAGGCTCTTCTCTCCACTTCTTCCATGTAGAGGTTGGCCACAATAGGAGACACAGGTGATCCCATCGCACAGCCGTGCTTCTGTCTGTAAAAGTTCCAATTGTACTGGAAATAAGTGGTGGTCAGGCAGAGGTCCAGCAGGTCACAGATGTGGTCTGGCATGAGGTTGGTTCTTTCCTTGAGTGTGCTGTCTTGTGTGAGGCACGTCCTTACCGTCTCTGTGGCTTCTGATGTAGGGATGCAGGTGAACAGGGAGGTGACATCAAATGAGGCCATAGTGTCGTCTGGGTCCATTCGGATCTTCTCTACCTTGTTCACAAAGTCCTACCAGTGGTGTCAGGAGTTCAGCCAAGTGCTTAGCCATGTTGTATGTGACTGAGTTTGTGCTGCTGACGATGGGTCTGAGGCGGACTCCTTGTGAATCTTGGGGAGTCCATACAGGCATGGATTGGCTTCCCCAGGAAGCATACAATGCAGTGATTCCATCCATTCCCAGGAAGTTTGCACATACTCACAGCAAGAACAAAGGGCTGTCAACCAGTCCCCCTCCGACAGTTTCATAGTCGTTAGCCAGTCGTTAGACACACCTGCCAGATCATCACAGGTAGTTATGGAAACATTTAGTGCTATTGTTTTTAAGTTTGACCCAGACCCACCCACTGAGGTCTGCAACCACATATAAACCATGTTTCCCACGAAACAGTTAGAACTGATGAAGCTGCTTGGATGAGCAGCGAAACGTCTTCAAGAAAACTCTACAAGTCCAGACGCCTTGCCTCAAAGTATATATTCTATTCTATTCACAAATCCAATCCACATTCCTGACTTTCAAATCAAGCACAGATGACCTGTGTTTGAGTCAACTATGAACGCTCGGCTGTGCTCGGGCATTTCTTTCTCAGCCCACCCTTTGATAGCTCAGTTGGTAGAGCGGAGGACTGTAGTGAGACAATAAAACTGAAATCCTTAGGTCGCTGGTTCAAATCCGGCTCGAAGGAGAGACTTTTAACCCTCAAGAGTTTCATCATAATGTCACATCATTTTTTCACCGATTTTTTTGGCTAAAGGGCCGATGTGACATATATGTCTCAATGATTTTTATCTGATTTGATTTTTTATCTGAAGTGCATTTGTTCAATACATGTGTTTACAACACGTTTATGTAATGAAGGATGTGTTATGTAGTCATTCCAATCCTTGACTGGTCAAATCTTACCTTTAGCAAGTCAATAGAGCCTTTTTAAAATTTGCTAGCTCTGCGTCTGTAAACACAAAATCACCTACAAACAAACCAGCCTGTTTCCTTAAGGAGCTTTTAATCTTAGTGAAACTGAGGGAAAATCGCTGCATATCAATTTACGATTTACGAGCTGTTAGCCGTTAGCATGAGCGCTGATTGATGATTAATGATCTACTGTAGTGCTGTGTGAGTCATCAGAGGACACTTCTGTCTTCATTTGAAGCTGGTAGGTACAAACTGCACCACTGCTAGCAGGAGCTCCTTTGTTCTACACCTGGACATCAGCTCACTCATTTTAACAACTGACAGACTCCATTTCTGGAAAGACAGACCATCTGGACAAGACAGGTCTCTGGTTCTCTTCCAGTCAGGTTTACTCACAGAGGAGGTTCCATGGTGTAATGGTTAGCACTCTGGACTCTGAATCCAGCAAAACATGCAATATACATCACAAGAAACACAAAACTGAAGGAAAACCGGAAACTGAACACCTGGGATTTTTTCACATTGACACTAAAACAATATGTAAGAGCACTGGTGGGTAGGGGAGCACGCCTTCGGGCAAAGATTTTGGAGGGGCACAATTTATTTTACATAGAGAATGAAATCGTGTATTTTTGTTTCTGAAAATATTTTCACCTGGGTGTTACTAAAATGGGGTTTTGAGGTATCCTCTTAGGACACGAATAAATTATTGTATTTTGTTTTTTGTTTTCTGTAAATATTTTAAATGAATATTTTAATAAATAAAAGATACAAAAAAAAGACTCTGAATCCAGTGATCTGAGTTCAAATCTCAGTGGAACCTTTTGTTTCAACAGTTATCCTGGTGTCCTTTCTACACAGTTAAGTCTATGGAGAAGTCCACAGTCTGTTCATTGGTCCAGCTGTAGTCATTAATGGACTGAAGGCCATGAAGGAGGCTGTGGTGCTGAATCCTGCTGCTTGTGCTGGATGATCCAGTTATAACATGGAATCCTCTGCTGTCCATGCTGGTGTGTCCTGCTCATTATTCAGGAAACAAGAACAAGTATTAGGGAGTGCTCTCAAGTGCTCTCTAAGCAAAATAAAATAGCTTTGTTTCTATGGTGACCCCACAGGCTGCAACAAAACACCACTACAGGTGCTGGTCATATAATTAGAGTATCATCATAAGGTTGATTTAGTTCGGTGAGTCTACGTCCATATTATTTGCCCAGAGAGTTCTCTCACGCCATTGTACTCGTTGTTTACATTGCTCCCTCGGCTGAGGCGTCGCGGGCTACTGACGTCATTAGCTCTGTGACCGCGAGGCTTCAGACCCAGCACCCTAATGCCTTCATAGCGATTTCTGGCGATTTTAACCATGTTAATCTGAAATCAACTCTGCCCACTTTCAAGCAGTTTGTGGACTGTAAAACAAGAGAAAATAAAACTCTAGATTTACTGTATGCTAATGTTAAAGAGGCATACAGCCCCATAGCTCTCCCTCCCTTGGGCAGATCAGACCATAGCCTAGTCCATCTCAAACCCCAGTATATACTGTACCAGCAGTACAGCGGCAGCCGGTGACCACCAAAACTGTACGGAGGTGGACACCGGAAGCCCTGGAGACCCTGCAGGGATGTTTTGAGGTGACACACGGGATGTGTTCTGTGACACCCACGGTGAGGATGTAGACACACTCACAGACTGTATCACAGAATATGTTAATTTTTGCACAGATTCTCTAATCCCCACCAGGTCAATACGCTGCTTTCCAAACAATAAACCATGGGTGACAAAGGACATCAAGGCATCACTCAACAGAAAGAAGACAGCCTTCTTGAGTGGAGACAGAGAGGAGATGAGGAGGGCCCAGGCAGAGGTGAGGGAGAAGATTGGAGAGGGCAAGGAGAGCTACAGGAGGAAGCTGGAGAGCCAACTTGCCCGGAACAACTTGAGGGAGGTATGGAGTGGCATGCGAACCATCACCGGCCACAATAGGATCTCTGACCAGCTGATGGATGGAGATCTGCAGGAGGCCAACCAGCTGAACCTGTTTTTCAACAGGTTTGATAGTCCACTCCCTGACCACCCTCCCCCTCCCTGTGATGCACCATTAACACCTGTCTATAACAACAATGTACCTCCTCCTCCTCCCCCTCCCCCTCCCCCTAACCATACTAACCAGTTTCACCTCCCCATCAATAACATCACCCTGCCCCCCTTACCCCACCTTCCATTAACAACCCCCCACCCTCCCCCATCAGATCTCTCTCTCTGCTCTTCTGTGTCCACAGTTACCATCACCACAGAGGATGTGAGGAGGGAGTTCAGTCGCCTACGACCGGGAAAAGCTGCAGGACCGGACGGACTCAGCCCCAGAGTACTCAGGGACTGCGCCACACAGCTGTGTGGGGTCTTCCAGCACATCTTCTCCCTGAGTCTGAGCCTGATGACTGTCCCTGCCCTGTGGAAGACAACATGCCTTGTTCCTGTGCCCAAGACCAAACATCCAAGCACACACAGCGACTACAGACCAGTTGCTCTGACTTCACATGTGATGAAGTCTCTGGAGAGGCTGGTCCTGAAACACCTGCGTGCTGTTGTGGAACCATCGCTGGACCCCCTGCAGTTTGCTTACCAGCCCCGTATTGGAGTGGAGGACGCCATCATCTACCTGCTGCACAGAGCACACACCTACTTGGAGGAGGCAGGTAACACTGTTAGAATCATGTTCTTTGATTTTTCCAGTGCGTTTAACACCGTGCAGCCTGCCCTTTTGAATAGGAAGCTCCTGGACATGCAGGTAGAGACCCCACTGGTCACCTGGATCACTAACTATCTTACAGGTCGACCACAATTTGTGAGGCTGAGGAACACCGTCTCGGACACAATAGTGAGCAGCACGGGGGCACCCCAGGGCACGGTACTGTCTCCATTCCTGTTCACACTCTATACATCGGACTTCAGACACTGCTCACAGTCCTGCCACCTGCAGAAGTTCTCGGATGACTCTGCCATTGTGGGCTGTACCAGCAGAGGTCGGGAGGCGGAGTATATGAGTGTGGTGGACAGCTTTGTGGAGTGGTGCGGACAGAACCACCTGCAGCTGAATGTCACAAAGACAAGAGAGCTGGTGGTGGACTTCAGGAAGCACCAGACACTCCCAAACCCGGTCAGCATCAAGGGTACCAACGTGGACATTGTGGACAGCTACAAATACCTGGGTGTCCACATTGACCACAAACTGGACTGGTCCACAAACGCAGAGGCAATATACAGGAAGGGACAGAGTCGCCTGTATCTACTGAGGAGACTCAGGTCCTTTAACGTCTGCCAGACCATGCTGCAGATGTTTTACCACTCGGTGGTCTCCAGCGTCATCTTCTATGCTGTAGTGTGCTGGGGCAGCAGGATGAAGACGGCCGACACAAACAGACTCAACAAGCTCATTAGGAAGGCTGGCTCGGTACTGGGAGTGGAGCTGGAGTCTGTGGTGGAGGTGACAGAGAGGAGGATACTGAGGAAACTCCTCAGTATTCGTAACAACACGTCTCACCCCCTGCACGACACACTGCTGTCCTACAGGAGCACATTCAGCGGTAGACTGAGACTACCGAGGAGCAGCACAGAACGCCACAGGAGGTCCTTCCTGCCAGTGGCCATCAGACTGTATAACTCCTCCCCTTTCTGTAGGGAGAAGTGCTAGATAATCATGTCAGGCATCACTGTCATTCCCTCCACTGGTCTATATTTATGTTTACTTAGCACCTTATATCTCCATATTTGTATCCATGTATCATATATTGTGCTCATACTGCGTACTGTACTCTTATTTTGGATTATAGTGACACTTATACTCTTATACTCTGTACTTAACTGCATTTAATGTAACTTGATACCTCTGGCACAAGAATTTCCTTCGGGATTAATAAAGTTTTATCTTATCTTATCTCTTATCTTAATTCCATTCAAAAAGTGAAAGATGTATAATGCAAACATTCATTCCACACAGACTGAAATATTTCAAGTGTTTATTTCTTTTAATTGTGATGGTTATAACGGACAACCAATGAAAACCCACATTCAGTATCTCAGCTGGATGGATGAGGATGGATGGATAATGTAGTGGACTCCCACCCAGCAGATCAAGCCCCAGAGGTTACAGCAGGGGTGGCCAAACTTTTTTTCGGGGAGGGCCAGATTCGATAATGCGAAACTCTCCGAGGGCCAACAGTCCCCGATGTCATTATTTTAAACAATAAAAACTGGACTTCCGGTGATGGTGCCTAGGTGAGCGGACGTGCTAAACAAGTGCTCCCGGTCCGACTTACGAAATCCCCTAAATTTGAGGTGTTTCAAGCGTTTGAAATCGTATATACTATGATGTCAGGGGACAAGACTCGAAAGACTAAAGGCAAACCAACCCAGACTCAAGAGAAAGGGGAAGATAACCCGACGGGAAAGAGCAACGGAGACGTGACTGATGAACACGGGGTCATGGACAGCCTGCAAGCTAGCATCAGGGCTATCCACAAAGAAATACTAGCTATCCGCTCGGACATGAAGATGGAACTAGGCTGCTTTCGTGAAAGCTTCTCCAGAGATCTGAAGAATGACCTGGTTAGTTTGAGAGAGGACGTCAACGGAAAACTGAACGGAATTGTGGCCGACTTAAAAGAAACCAGGGACAGAGCTGATGAGGCGACACAGCGTGTTTCAGAGATGAAAGAGTGGACCGCTGCGGTGAAAGAGGTGCTATCCCAAACTCTACACAATCATGATCGACTCCAAGCCAAACTGACTGACTTAGAGTCACGCTCACGTGCAAGAATTTATTGAAAGTCTTATCAAAGTTGAGCTGCCGCTTCGGGACATTGATCTTAGCATACAACGCTGTCACCGTGCACTGGGCCCTAAGCCGCCACAGAACGCCAACCCCCGATCGGTGGTGATACATTTCCTGGAATATAGAATCAAGGAGCTGGTGCTTCGCTCCGCATGGAAAAAAGGCGACATCCGCCTCAATCAGCAGAGGCTATATTTTGACCATGATTACCCTGCAGAGACCCAAAAAAAAGAGGAGAGCCTACGCCCCTATCAGAAAGCTTTTAAAGGAAAAAGGCCTCCGCTTTCAGACCCCACCACCAGCAAAACTTAGAGTGTTCTTTCTTGATGGTCCCGTCACTTACAACAACGCACCGGAGGCCATGGAAGACTTGAGAAAGAGAGGGCTCGCACCAGATGACAGTACTGAGGAGGGACCCCCCGCGGCGACACCGATGGAGACACTGAATAGGTTATCATGGGAGACGGTGGTTGGCAAACAACAAAATCAAGACACACATGGAGAGAGGGCACGGAAAAAACTTACTGGATTTCGCCGTGACACTGCAGAGACACCCCCCACAAAATGAGTACCAACCCTACAACAACTTATCATCCCCACGGTAAGACCTGCCAACACAGTGACTTAAACCAGTGTATGATTCACGACTGGTCTAGATCCAAAGGGTACACTGTGTTCATTTTACGTTTCATACCTTGTACCAGTGTTAATCTGGGTGGACTGCTTCAATCTTCTGTAAATGGATCAATATACTTGACCGTCGGACTGGGAGCTTGTTTAACTTATTCCGGACGTGCACTGCTTCGATACTCATTCTTGAGTTATCTCAGTTGGCACTGGAGAGGCCCTTTATACAGTGAAGGTTTCCCTCCCCAACTAAAACCCTTATCATGAGGAACTTTAGTTATGGAAGCCTGTTTTTCTTTCATTTATTTTTTTCCTATGTTTTAAGTTATATGTTTTCTATCACTATAACTGTTCATGTTCAAGCGTTAAGGTCACTGTGGGTGTATGAGAAGGAGGGGCTTATACTTATTGTTAAATGCCCCAGCAAGAATACAGAATCATAACACTTAATGTTAATGGGTTACAGAATTTCACTAAAAGAAGGAAACTTATAGCTTCCTTATATAGGGTTTTAAAAATACGTTCTTTTCCTCCTACGCAAGTGGTCCCAACTCCTCCCTAGTCACTGTTGTGTGTTCTTGGGCAAGACACTTCACCCTAGCCTGTGGCGCGCCTTGCTAGTCATTGTATGACACTGCTTGTGCAGCAGCCGTAACGAATTTCCCTCTGGGATTAATACAGTATCTAAAATAAAAAAGATACTTATTGCAAATCAAGTAAATTTCCAGCTTTCCAAACAGATCGCGGACAAGGAAGGTCGCTTTGTCTTAGTGAGGGGATTACTGGACTCTAAAGAAGTAACATTACTTAATGTTTATAGACCCCCGGGACAAGACAGGACATTAGTTAATAGAATATTTGATTTGATAGCCACAGAGGTTTCCGGTGTCTTGATTTGTGGGGGGGACTGGAACGTACAGTTGCACCCCACCTTAGACTCTACAAATCCAACGAAGAAAATGAACTCTGAATCATCGTATATTAAGAAAATGATTAAAGGGTTTAACATAATAGATGTATGGAGGGACATTCACCCACTCCTTAAACAATTTACCTTTTACTCCCACCCCAAATCAGTCTATTCTAGGATCGACTAGTTTTTCATGTTTGAAACAGACAGACACAGAGTTCTGGACTGTAACATTGGTGTTAGAGACATATCGGACCACTCAGGAGTATATCTGAAATTACATTTGGATGTCCCGCACAGGAATACAATTTGGAGGCTTAATACCTCCTTGCTAAATGATAACCAATTTGAGGAATTCATTAAAAAGGAAACTAAGGATTACATAGAACATAACAGTAACACAGAGGTATCTCCAAGTATATTATGGGATGCTGCAAAAGCAGTATTGCGTGGTAAAATTATAATGTGGTCGTCCCAAAAGAAAAAAGAAAAACTTAAACGGCTGAATGACTTGACTAATAATTTAGACTTACTCGAGCAGAAACATATAGAGACTAATGACCCTGCCCTACTGGAACAAATATCTCTTGTAAAATCAGAAATAAATAAGAAACTCAACGATCAGGAGGAATATAAACTGAAGCGTATCAAACAAAGTTATTATGAAAATGGGCCCCGTGCGAAAAAAATATTAGCCTGGAGGCTAAGAAAACAACAATCTGAAAGAGCTATTTATAAAGTAAAAGATCCAGTCACCAATCAGTTATGCTCTAAGCCCGAAGAAATACATAAGTCATTTGAAACATACTACAGGAACCTATACTCCCAACCCAAATTAGCAGACCCCGCAACAGTTAAGTATTTTTTGGACTCCCTAGATTTGCCATCAATTGGCATAATACAAAACAAACAGATAACTGCAGATATAACAATAGCAGAGCTTAATAAGACTATTTCTAACCTGAAATCAAACAAAGCGGCTGGGGGAGACGGACTACCTACGGAGTGGTACAAGGTTTTTAGGGACCCTTTGACCCCATTGTTATTAAATTGTTTTAATTACGTGCTAAAAGGGGGCGAGACCCCACCATCTTGGAAACAAGCTATAATATCGGTGATTCCGAAACCAGGAAAAGATAAGTGGATGTGCAGCTCGTATAGACCTATTTCTGTGTTAAATGCCGACTATAAAATTTTCACCTCAATTATCGTCAGTAGGCTGGAAAGGATTATCCCCGACCTGATCGATACTGACCAGACGGGATTTATTAAGAACAGACGCACCCAAGATAATGTCAGACGAGCAATACATTTGATAGATATTATTAACCGACGTAATATTAAATCTTTAGCAATCAGCTTCGATGCAGAAAAAGCCTTCGATTCCGTGCGGTGGGAATTTTTATACTTGGTGCTACAACGCTTTGGCTTCAATGATACAGTTATAGGATGTCTTAAATCCATCTATGATTCACCAGTGGCTCGGGTTAAAATAAATGGCAGTCTTTCAGATACAATCTCTTTGGAACGGGGATGCCGTCAGGGCTGCCCATTGAGCCCTATTCTATTTGCTCTATTTATAGAGCCACTTGCTCAAAACATCAGAGACGATCCAGATATTACGGGAATTACATTTAAGGGAAGAGAATATAAGACATGTCTATACGCGGATGATATATTAGTGACTTTGTCCGACCCGGACACTAGTCTCCCGAAACTGATGTCCTGCCTTGACCTATATGGTCTCTATTCAGGATACAAACTGAATATAGAAAAAACTCAGACCCTCTGCTTTAACTACTCACCTCAGGAAAATATACGTAAAACCTTTAAATTTAAATGGAAAACTAAAATTATGAAATACTTAGGTGTTAATATTCCTAAATCCCTTGAAGATTTATATGCTGAAAAGTATGGCATCATCACAAATAAAATTAAAAGTGATTTGGACAGATGGACTCCCCTAACTCTTGATATGTACAACCGAATAGAAACCATAAAGATGATTATTTTACCTCAACTGCTATTTCTTTTCCAATCGCTACCCGTGGTAGTACCATCTAAACAGTTCGACGAATGGAACCGGATTATCTCTCGGTTTATATGGCAGAACAGGAAGCCAAGGGTACGCTTTAAGACATTACACCTGCCAAAAGATAAAGGAGGGATGTCACTCCCATGTTTGGAGGACTATTACAAAGCAGCTCAACTGCAGTATGTGGTCTTCTGGTGTAGGGAGGACTATGATGCAGTATGGAAGGAACTAGAGCTGAACCAGCTAGATATCCCTCTTCAATCTCTCCTGGGAGATAAAACCCTCAAGACTACATACTCAAGTAAATTAAGCGAATTTACTAAAATTCCCCTGAATATCTGGTTCAAAGAGGTCTGTATTTCGCACCTGGAGAGGAAAGCACGATTGTTAAGATGGGTGGAGTATGACAGTGATTTCAAACCGGCTCAGCTTGATTTGAGATTTAATGAACTGACACGGAAAGGTATTACTTCATATTGTGTAATTTCATCTGATACTGGCCTGGACAGCTTTCTTCATCTACAGGAAACCCATGACTTAGACAGGCAAGACTTTTACAGATATTTGCAGCTTAGGCATCATTTCAACAGAAATCTTAAAATCTTAAAATCAGGTAACACAGACCTTATCGATATCCTTATTGATGCATACAAAGGTAAATTCCATAGCAGAGTGGTTTCTAGAATATACCATTGCTTACAACTACATAAAAATATTTCAACATCATATATTAAATGTACTTGGGAGAAAGAAGCAAACATAACCTTGACAGAAGATGACTGGGTAAACATCTGTGAAATAAACTCCTCCGCCACCAGTTCAGGGCAATGGAGGGAATTTGCATGGAAGAATGTTATCAGATTTTTTATCACCCCAAAAAGAAAACATCTACAGGGTGGTGGTGCAGAATCTGGGCACTGCTGGAGACAATGTAATAACGTAATGGCTGACCACTACCACATCTTTTGGGGTTGCCCAGTTATTCAACCTTTCTGGCTGGCCATAGTTAAGGAAATTAATTCAATACTTGGTTTTGTCAGTGAGTATAATTTTCATTCTGTATATCTGTGTAATCTACCGGCTGACCTCAATCCACGAGATAAATATCTTCTTAAGATATTACTGACGGCTGGCAAGAACTCTATTACAAGGAGATGGCTTAAAAAGGAGCCACCGACGGTGGGGGAGTGGTCAGCCACGGTAGAGGAATTATATGAGATGGAGTTGTTGACTTTCTCTCTGAGATTGAACCGTTGTAAAGCCCAGAAGTACTGGTCGAGATGGCTTCTTTATGTAAAAAAGGACACAATATAGGGATGCTTTTAATTTTAATTTTCTTTTTCTTGTAACCCTCATTATACAGAGCAATACCAGTGTATGTTGTGTATGTGTATGTTCTTTCCTCTCTGATGCACATTTACCCAGTGACCTGATTGTTCAAATTTTTTTGAGACTTTACCTGTTTTTGTAAAACTCTGAAACTGTGTTTAAAAATAAAGTTTAAAAAAAAAAAACAATAAAAACTGTGTATGCTGTTTTGTAATATGTTATATCTTACACAACAAACAAAATAACATCTTAGCATTCAGATGAACAGATCAGAAAATGTATATGAATATACAGCATAAATTTAAAACTTTCAGAAACTGTGTGGTTGTGATAACAGAGCAACAGGCAAGTTATTGACTCTACTGTGAAGGTGAGATCTGATCATATGTGGCAGGTCTGGTTTAGGAGCAGCAGACATCAGTAAAATGTCAGGTAGACTAGGTGGGAGTCATTTAGTGCTGATCTCAAAGGGTCTGCAGTGCATGGCAACGAGACGTAAAAACGTGATGACGTGCCTTACGACAGATGCGTACTGAATGACGGAGCCTTTTTGAGAGAAGTGCCGCGTCTCTCTGTACAGCTGACAGTTTAACAACAGAGAACGTTAACAAGCGAAGGGACTGATCTGCTGCTCCAGTAAAACATCACAGTTTATAACAGTCTGCGCACACGGCACAAACGAATTCATGATTTACAAATGTTCGCATTTCTGGGGAGTTGCTTTTATCCAGCCGCCGGTAAAAAGGCCCGAGCAGGCTGCTGGACAGGACGCAGCCTCCCCGTGCAGCAGGGAGCAACGAGCGTCCCTCTCCCTGTCCATCATGTCGCTTTAACTTCTCTAATGGCTCTAGCATCGCTCCCTGCTGCCCGACGCGGGCAGGAGCGGGCAGCAGGGAGCGACACGATGCACAGGGAGAGGGACGCTCCGCTCCACTCCCCTGCGCTCCTGGAGCCCCCCAGTACTCCGGCACGTTCCCCAGAGAGGGACGCTCAATGCTGCACGGGGAGGTTGCTCTCTGGCCGGGCAACCCGCTTCCATGAATTCTAATAGGGCTACTATACTACAACTAATAATAACAATATTTAGTGCGCACGTTATACATAATTCGTGGCCACAATTTATTTCTTTTACCATGTCACAGAGGGGCTCCGTAGTTTTGGAGAACGTCCCTTGTACAGACGCTCTCTGATAGCAGGTTGTATGCAGAAGCATGTTTAGTCTCGTAGTGAATTGTGTCGAAGTTCTGAACCGGTGTTTTGCACCTTCGGAGCCCTCTGCGTAGCTGGAACCAACAACCAAGCCCTGCAGCACCGCGTGACGCACCACGATGCAGAGAGAGGGATAATGTTCTGCTCAGAGAATCATGATGCAAACGTTACACAATGAGTTAAAAACAAAAATAAGAATTGCCTGTTGATTTTGTGTGATTTACTCTGTTTGGCTGGCGGGCCAAAAATAACACATTTTAAGATAGAAGCCGCGGGCCATAGAAAATCCGACCGTGGGCCGCAGTTTGGACACCCCTGGGTTACAGCATCATTTATTAGCTGAGTTTCCCCTCAGGGAAGCTGCTGTTTACAGAGAGAAGCAAGAAAACAACAGTCAGCCTCATCGTCCATAAAAACACATGACAATAACATGTGAGACAGAGAGTTTATGATCAGTGCTCCCCCTGCTGGTTAGGATATATGATGACATTTTAAATGTACCAGTCAAAAGTCACTCAGTGGTTTGTCTTTGTTTTTATGACTTTCTACATTGTAGATTCATCCTGAAGACATCAGAGCTATGAAGGAACACATGTGGAATGATGTAGTGAACAAACAGTGTTAAACCAAGCAGAATATGTTTGATGTTTGACATTCTTCCAAGCAGCCAGCTTTTGCTTTGTTGACAGCTTTGCACACTCTTTGCATTCTCTCAATCTGAACTGAACCACCAATGCTGTGCAATGCTGACATCTAGTGGTGGAATCGCAGGCTGCAGCCTCCTCATTCCAAAATCAATCCCTCCTCCACATAAAGTCAGAAGTTCTAAATGTGAGTCATTAAATGAGAGGTTCCAACAGAAACGTCCAAACATCTGAAGAGAAGCTGAGAAGCCTGAGATACAGGGGCTGCAAGCTGTGCTTCAACTGTTCCTGTTTAGACAATAAGAACAGATCATCACTGTCTTTTAAAATGTTCTGATCAAATCACATTAGTTTGTATATTTATATTACACACAGAGCTGCTGTTTCAGTCACATTCATTTGTTATGTGTACAGTGGGTGCAGGAAGTATTCAGACCCCCTTAAATGTTTCACTTTGTTATATTGCAGCCATTTGCTAAAATCATTGAAGTTCATTTTTCCTCATTAATGTCCACAGAGCTCCCCATACTGACAGAAACACACAGAGTTGTTGACATGTTTGCAGATGTATTAAAAAGACAAAGTGAAATATGACATGGTCCTAAGTATCAGAGCCTTTGCTGTGACTCTCATATATTGAACTCAGGTGCGTCCATTTCTTCTGATCGTCCTTCAGATGGTTCTACACCTTCATCTGAGTCCAGCTGTCTTTGATGATACTGATTGGACTTGATGAGGACAGACACACACCTGTCTGTATCAGACCTTACAGCTCACAGTGCAGGTCACATACTGGGTGATGACGTCCTCCTGCAGGTGTTACTGTGGAACAACTGCTCTGGATTGGGATGAGTCTGAATAGAACTTTGTTAGCTTTGTAAAGCTGTGTGGTAGTTAGAGAGGAACTGAAAAGAGTCAACAACAAGGAGTTGTCTCCAATGAAATAAAGTTACACATCAGGGCTTGTCCGGGATTTGAACCCGGGACCTCTCGCACCCTAAGCGAGAATCATACCCCTACACCAACGAGCCATGTGTGCCCTCTGATCTTCATGTGTCAGCAGCTGAAACTGAAATGTAAATGAATAAAAGACTACTGTGTGCTATAGCTGTCTGGAATTAGCGACCTATCTACCACGCGTGTCACATGTGCTCGGAAAGCTCGGAAAGTGTGGACAAGCTGGAGGTGGAAGAGAACCGTCAGGAGAGGGATGAACAGCTGCCATGATATTTGTAATGGGACGTCAGGACTTTGTTTTGGTTTTCTTTCCAGAACAATAAAGGATCTGAAATGAAATGTGTGAAATGTTTGTTCCACCATTTTGAAGACTTGGATTAAATTACGCATTCTGGGAAATTTGTTTACATTTTTTTTTTATTTTAGGTACTTTAGTAATCCCAGAGGGAAATTGTTCAAGGCCCCTAAACAAAAGACAGGTCCTTTGGCCAGTAGGTGGCGCAGTGTCTGTAGCATTTCAGCATATCAATCTGTGCAGAGTCAAATGTTCAGCAAACCCTGTGGGGGTCTCAGCAGGGGTTAATTGTCTAGTTGTTGAATCTAGAATCTTCTAATACGTCAGACAAAAAGACATTTCCTGGGACACATCAGCTGAGTGTGTGTTTGTGCAGTGAAATACACTTGTTGTGAGGACTTGAATCAGTTTACTCCTCAAACATACTCCTGAAACTTCTCTAAGCTTAATGAACAATAAACACAGGTTCATGAAGCAGTGCTTCCAGCCAACAATCACACAGTTTAACACGTCTTTGTTTTGTGTGGTGTTGTCAGGCGGCAACCTTCGGGGTTCAAACTTGAAGCCCATGCGGAAGTGTCAAAACTTGTAATTCAGGCCGCAACCACTGGGGGCTGGCTCCAAAAGCGAGTCATTTCCCATAGACTCCCATGTTAAAATGTCCGACTTCACAGCAGGAATGAACATGTTTACAGCCTGGTACAAAAAAACATTCTGGTCTCAGATGATAGGTTCTCTTCTAGTGTCAATTGTATGGGGGTGAGTTTTTTTTATATAACTTACTCGTTTTAATTATATTCGGACTTAAAATTATGCATAATTATAGGAGTTGCCACTTGAGCAGCAGAAGGCTGACGTATAACAGCGCGAGTTTCCTGCTTTCACGATCGCCCGCCCCCAAAACTCCACTCGTGCTCCCCCTCTTTGTACATATTTGGAGTTTTTGGCGAACGTGATGCTTCCAACATGGCGGCTCCCACGAGCCTCAGAACGGCTCTTCAGAAACAAATGGGTGACATCACGGAAGCTCTGTCTATAGTTTTTACTCTCAATGGGTTTTGTCTTTCTTTAAAAGGAACCTCCTACAGATCTTTCAAGGCATGAATGGGAATTGAACACATGATCTTTGGTTTACAAGACCAACGCCTTACCACTTGGCCACCACGCCTTTTTCTTTTAACTTCTGAGTTGATCACTGATCATGATCAACACACACAACACAAAACAGCAGAAGTCTTGTGGTGATCCTACACTCAGAGAAACCACAACAGCATGCAGCTTTACCTTCAGGTCTAACAGCTGGGAGCTTTTTCCAGCATTATTCTGTCTCAGCATGATCATGGCTGACAGGACACACACATTTACATCAACACACACAGGCGGCCGCGTGTGGATGAACACACACTGACCCCTAAAACTAGATAAACACACACATCAAATCACATCAAACACACACACATCATTCTAGAACTGATATGTTATTAGTCAATAAAAACCCACAGCCACCCCACAGGTAAAGAGCACAGGACAGAAGAGACACATCCACAGGACAACACTCAGCAGTCCATCTTCACCTCAAAGAGAAAGGACAGTCAGTCTTTTGAGGACAATAATGTCCACATTTTAAACAGAGGACAGGTGGTTTGTAAGGATGGAAGTTAGGATGCTACAGTACATAACAGAAGCTCACAGGCAGACACGTTTTTTCCAGCATAGTAACGGCATGTTACGTGGTCTGAGGTCTCTGCATGTATTCATGTGCTGTATTGTACTGTTTGTGAAAAAAGAAGGATAGTGTTTTATTTCAAACACCACTGAAGCCTCCATGAGGTTGTTCTTGTATAGTTCCTGTGATGTTTAGGTCACCATTGTAAGATCCAAACCAGGTGTGCAGTGTAAAAACAATATACTTCAGAGCTTCAGGGTAGATACTGATAGAGACTGATACCATCAAGGCCACAGCAACAGTAACTGTAATGTGAGGAACTGGAACCACTTCTTCATCTGAACCATGGGGATGCCAATTTATAACACCTGAAACCACCTCCACTGTCTGCACACACAGGAAGTTCACCCTTAATCAATGCTCTCTGTTTCAGTTAACCTGTCTGCACAGAATTATTCTCTATAACAACATGTGGAGCCCGGATAGCTCAGTCAGTAGTAGCTCAGTTAGTAGTAGTTATCCAAACACAGTTTTCATTTATGTCCAATGTTGAGCTAATATAATGAAACATCAATGTAATATCTGTTGATATATGATAACCACTACACTACATTAAACAATCATTAATCATTAACATCACATTAAAGATTCATTTTCAGAAAATAGCAGCAGCAGCCTGTCCAGTTAGGATCAACACTGATTGTGAATCAGTTTCAGCTGCTGTTGTGCAAATGGAACAGACAACAGGTGGAAATGAGAGGCAGTTATCAAGACAGCCCCTATAAAGGAGAGGTTCTGCTTCTCAGGAGGGTCACACCATAATACAAGACCACTTCCTGTTATGCAACAAATAGACTTTAAGATTCAATGTTGAGCTAATGCCACAGCCACAAAAAGACATTTCTCCCAGCTGCTAGACAGCAAGCCTTATCTAGACATGGAGGACAGTCTCCTCATGGAGGACAGTGATATGCAAAGTGCTCAATCTTTGTTGACACAATTAGAAGAAATCTTTGTTCATATCTTTACCAATGTCAAACTGCTGACAGTCGGCCGTGTGAAGCGCTGTGTGAATTCCTGGGGCTGCTGATCCTGGGCGGCGTGTACTGGTCCAGACACGAGTCCATGAAGAGCCTCTGGGATGAAACAACAGGGAGGGTCATTTTTGCAGCCAAGACGTCCCAAAAAAGTGGTCCTCCTCAGTACAAAACACGGGGAGCCAGTATTCCAGGAGTCTGGTAATTTAAAGCCCCAGATCATCCTGGACTACAGCAAAGCCAAAGGAGCTGTGGACCACCTGGACCAGGTAAGCAACATATCAATTATTACCCAAGTTATTTACTTATGTACATGTTAAGTAAATACATTTGTATGTAGTATTATTATGTATTATTGTGATTGTCTGATATAGCCATACTATTTATTCAATTGTATTCCATATTTACATATTATTGGAAGATTTCAGACTCTTTTTCATAATAAGAAGGTTGTGTGTAAATGTATTCAAACCATCTGAGCATTTCTTTTTCAGATGTGTGGTACATACTCGTGCCGGCGCAAGACACCGAGAGGGCCAATGTGCATTTTATATCACATGCTGGACATGTCTTAATGGCTTCAATGCTTTTGTACTCTTTGTGGCTGTCGATCCTGCATGGAACAGCCAGAAAACCTGGTCCTTCAAGAAGAAGGAAGAAGGAAAAGAAAAAGAAGAAGAGGAAGAAAAAGAAGGGCCAGGGCCATCTAAAAGCTGCAAGCAGTGCACTTTGTGCTTCCAGCGCAGACGTGTGTGGAGCCACTGTGCCAAATGTGGGGCCCATGTCTGCAAAATGCGTCATGATGTCATCTGCAGTGATTGCCTTAAAATGTTAAAAAATATTTCAAAAGAAGAAAAAAAAATGTTCAATGTCTAATTACGTCTGATGTTATTTTAAAAACAATTTGATGCAGTGAAATTAAAAAATATTTATATATGACATTGTTATTGTACTTGTGATTTTTTTTTTAAAGTTTATGGGGGACAAGGTTCCCATTGATGATCTGATAGTGAGAGAACTTGATGCTCTCCTTCATATCTGCATCCTTGACTCTTGGTAATGGCAGGTATATGGTTTCACACAAAATATGTGATACAAATTAGATTCATTTTTAACAATGATAAAAAAACATAACACAACACATCCACACCATCTCACTGTATAATGCTAAGCTATTGTTTCCTTGACAGCTATTATGTAGAAGAAGTCGAGCAGTTCAGGATCGTTGACGAGGGAGAAACGTGCGATCTCATGGATGGAAAAATGTGCAGTGGATACAGATCATATGAGCCCCAGTGGCCTAATGGGTAAGGCACTGGCCTCCTAAGCCAGGGATTGTGGGTTCGAGTCTGGGGTGTTTACAGCAGAGTGTGCTGTGTCCACAGGTCAGTGGACCAAACCAACCTGTGTGAAAATGCATTTCAATGTTTTCCCTAAACTCCATGTGTCAGCAGCTCACTTTTCATGAGCACTATGCTGCACAGTGAACTGATATACACTCTAAAAACAATAAGCAGGCTCTACTCAACGTCTTTGGTGAAACATTTTTACACTTCAAAATATTAAGTAAACATGAAACTAATTATTTAAATATACTATACAGTTAACAACCAGAAAGTGTGTCTGGGCCATGTGCAGGACTAGTTGACGGCCCATCGTTAGAGATTGAATGTGAGTGAAGTCTGCTAGGAAGGGATGAAGGGACAGAGCTGTAAACAGGTGAGAGCTGATGCAGCATCACTTATTACCCGAGTTTCCCCACAGGGAAGCTGCTGTTTACAAGCTGTTTAAAGAGAGAAGCAAGAAAACAACAGCCAACAGAGTGAAGGAGCTCCATGCCATCTGATTCACATGAAATAGGCATATTTTATAAATGCTGTTGCCCAGAACATATACATTGGTTTGTGGTGAAACGGTACCCTAGCTTCTATATCGTATGCTCACTCAGCTGTAGTTCCTCCTCTCAGTTCCATTGCAGTGTATTACTTTGTCTGTCTCCTTCATATTTCATTTCCACTGTGTTTGGGGACTGCCAGGTGAATGCCTGTTTTTTCCATCTGCTGGTGTCGTATGTTACTAACAGTGTTGGGAAGAATACTTTAAACAGCTTGTAAACAGCAGCTTCCCTGAGGGGAAACTCAGCTAATAAATGATGCTGTAACCTCTGGGACTTGATCTGCTGGGTGGGAGTCCACTACATCATCCATCCATCCTCATCCATCCAGCTACACCCTCCCTCTAAAAAAGCAGGCTGGAGCGCTCTACCATTTGAGCTAATCCCCCTTGTATAAAGGGTCAATCGCAAGTCAATCAGGACTCACTGCTCTACATGAAGTGTACTAGTGAAGTATTGGAAGCATCAGACTCAAATCTGAGGGTCCAGGGTTCAAGACCCTGTTGCAGTGATGCAGTGATTCCATCCATCCCCAGGAAGATTGCACATACTCACAGCAAGAACAAAGGGCTGTCAACCAGTCCCCCTCCGGCAGTTTCATTGTCATTAGCCAGTCGTTAGACACACCTGGCCCAGTCAGCCAGATCATCACAGGTAACAAGTGCCCCTTGTGAGGGTTGAAGTCACAATCTTCAGATTATGAGACTGACTTGCTGCCTACTGCACTAACGAGGCTCAGAAAGAGGTGAAATATGGTCTTTTTTCTTTTTCTTTTTAAAATAAAGACATCTACAGTGCTCATGCTGGCTACTGCACCAACAAACATTCTTAATTTAAATCAAATGAATGTGTTCTATAAAAAGGCTCTAAAGGTAAAACATCACAGTAATTCTTCCTGGGACACCTTCACTACCAGTGATGGTAAGTGCTCTTGTTTCAAATGTGATGTGCACTGTACCATTGAAGCTCGTCTGTGAAGTGTAGTGCCTCTGTGTGTATGTCACAGTGATGTTAACAGAAGTCAGGTAGGTCTGTTAACACATATAAAAACAGCTTATTGAACAACAGTATAGATGTGAAGGTGAATATATGTCCCCTCACATGTTCCTCGGTTAAAAGGGTCATTGCATTGGCCGGGAATCGAACCCGGGCCTCCCGCGTGGCAGGCGAGAATTCTACCACTGAACCACCAATGCTGTGAAAAGCTGACATCTAGTGGTGCCATCGCAGGTTGTAGCCTCCTCATTCCAAAATCAATCCCTCCTCCACATAAAGTCAAAAGTTATAAATTCACCTCATTACATGAGCGGTTGTGTGTAATGACGCGGCTCACCAGCAGAGGGCGTGTGACGGAGCAACAAGCAGGAAACTACAGGGGAGAAGAGACACAAGCATCCACAGATCAGAACAGACACACTCAGCTCTTCTCTCTAAGACCATGATGATACCGTCACATATCATCACTGCACATGTTTTTTGCTGCACGTCTGGAAATGAGAGGAGACAGAACATTATCATACATGTTGCATAAGTAAAGTCACATGACTTGCACGACTGTAAACAAAGGAAACCACAGAAAAAGTCAAAGGATTCAATCTAGGCCACCTGCATTGCTGCATTAATTTCAGATTGCAGCCTTTCTCCCAGTTTTTGTCTGATGTCAACAGGCATCAAGTAGAAGCCCCCCCCCCCCCCCCCCCCCCCCACACACACACTTCCCCCGGGATAAATAAAGTTGGCCAGAGACAGGATTCCCTCACTGCTGGGTAATGCTAGACTCCACACACACAATCCCAGCTTCACATACTACACATACTTCATCAGTCTAATCGTATGAACTGAAAGTTAGCCTTACTGTGACAACAACGCCACCCGGGGAGGCGAGGGCCTCAGCCCAGGAAATAAAACAAGGTCACACAGGTTTGACTCACACACAGGGCAAGGGTCACGTACCATAAAAAGAAGATTTATTTAATTACGACACGAATAGGAGCCATATACCATGTTTAAAATCAGTTGTAAAATACACTCAACAAAAATATAAACGCAACACTTTTGTTTTTGCTCCCATGTTTCATGAGATGGACTTGAAGATCTAAACTTCATTCCAGATACACAATATTACCATTCCTCTCAAACATTGTTCACAAATCTGTCTAAATGTGTGATAGTGAGCACTTCTGCTTTGCTGAGATAATCCATCCCACCTCACAGGTGTGCCACATCAAGATGCTGATCTGACATCATGATTAGTGCACAGGTGTACCTCAAACTGCCCACAATAAAAGGCCACCCTGAAATGTGCAGTTTTGTCTCACAGCAAAATGCCACAGATGCCACAAGCATTGAGGGAGCGTGCAATTGGCATGCTGACAGCAGGAATGTCAACCAGATCTGTTGCTCGTGCATTGAATGTTCATTTCTCTACCATAAGCCGTCTCCAAAGGCGTTTCAGAGAATATGGCAGTACATCCAACCGGCCTCACAACCGCAGACCACGAGTAACCACACCAGCCCAGGACCTCCACATCCAGCAGGTTCACCTCCGAGATCGTCTGAGACCAGCCACTCAGACAGCTGCTGAAACAATTGGTTTGCATAACTAAACAATTTCTGCACAAACTGTCAGAAACCGTCTCAGGGAAGCTCAACTGCATGCTCGTCGTCCTCATCGGGGTCTTAACCTGACTCCAGATCGTCGCCGTAACAGACTTGAGTGGGCAAATGCTCACATTCGATGGCGTCTAGCACGTTGGAGAGGTGTTCTCTTCACGGATGAATCTCGGTTTACATTGTTCAGGGCAGATGGCAGACAGCGTGTGTGGCGTCGTGTGGGTGAGCGCTTAGCTGATGTCAATGTTGTGGATCGAGTGGCCCATGGTGGTGGTGGGGTCATGGTATGGGCAGGCATCTGTTATGGACGAAGAACACAGGTGCATTTTATTGATGGCATTTTGAATGCACAGAGATCGTGATGAGATCCTGAGGCCCATTGTTGTGCCATACATCCATGAACATCACCTCATGTTTCAGCAAGATAATGCACGGCCCCATGTTGCAAGGATCTGTACACAATTCTTGGAAGCTGAAAATGTCCCAGTTCTTGCATGGCCAGCATACTCACCGGACATGTCACCCATTGATCATGTTTGGGATGTGCTTGACCGGCGTATACGACAGCGTGCACCAGTTCCCACTAATATCCAGCAACTTCGCACAGCCATTGAAGAGGAGTGGACCAACATTCCACAGGCCACAATAGACAATCTGATAAACTCTATGCGAAGAAGATGTGTTGCACTGCATGAGGCAAATGGTGGTCACACCAGATACTGACTGGTTCTGAGTCCCCAGACCGCCAATAAAGCAGAAACAAAATGCACATTTCAGGGTGGCCTTTTATTGTGGGCAGTTTAAGGTACACCTGTGCACTAATCATGATGTCAGATCAGCATCTTGATGTGGCACACCTGTGAGGTGGGATGGATTATCTCAGCAAAGCAGAAGTGCTCACTATCACACATTTAGACAGATTTGTGAACAATGTTTGAGAGGAATGGTAATATTGTGTATCTGGAATGAAGTTTAGATCTTCAAGTCCATCTCATGAAACATGGGAGCAAAAACAAAAGTGTTGCGTTTATATTTTTGTTGAGTGTATGTTGCCAGTTCAGTAGGTGAGATGGGTTGGGATGGCCCTGCAAAATGAAATAAAGAATAATACTGACAAGACTGCGGCTCACCAGGACGGAGGGACAAACCAAGAGGGATCAAACTACACCTGTGACACTACACTCCAAACGAAAACCCGTGAAGAACACCCACCACCAGGGAGGGGGGACCACCACCGCTGGGCCGCAGCTCCTGTACAGCAACAAAAGAAAATTAATCACAGGCCACAGGGACCCAACCACATCGACAACATGGCAACATAGGAACACCCATCCGTCCACACACACACACACACCAAAACAAAGAAAACCCACAACACAACTTGGAATATCAAAAAAAAGAAAAAAAATAGAAATAACCCAATGAACCAACCCGATAACCCAGAGATAAATCAAAAGACACTAAATACAAAATCTATCACAACAAAATATAACTTAATACAATACAAAAAAAACAAATAATAGGCACAGGCCTATAAACTAATCAAAACAGTCAGAATGCCCAAACCAGAAATTAACTCGACGCAGAGATCCAAGCGCCCAGCACCACAGGCAGGAGGGAATGCGTCTGTGTTCAATCTGCTGGCCTAGATTCCACCAGCGAGGACCAAAAATCCTGCGAATATAATTAAGTCCCGGACCAGAGCAGCAACACCCGCCGGTGCAAAGATGAGACAGGTGTAGGAAACTCCCCACCACGCTATGCAGCCACGCTGTACAGCCACACTGATTCCAGGTAAGCCGATCCCATCGCCACCACTGCTGCAGATCAGAGAGCAGTGTCAGCACAGGGAGATCTAACTTAATGACAGGGATGCGGCATCTTACCGTGCCAACGCCACAGGTGGAATCAAGGTAACAGAGGACGTCAGCCCCGCCGCACACACGCCGCCACCACGCTCGCTGTAAAAGTCATGCGGTATTGATTTCAGTTCCCCTGGTACACAGGCACAACAAACCGAGCCTACCTGGATGCACAAACACCACGGCCCCACGTTCACCACAGCCAGCTACCGCTGCAAGCTTCTGCCGCACAGGAGGAAGGAGAGAGAGGCAGGCACACAGCCAGCTGCCTGCTTAAATAGCTGCAGCACCGCCCCGCAATCAGCACGCAGGCTGGAAGGGGATAACTCACCTGGTCACATCACTAATGCATCTCTCTCTCTCTTCTTTTCACAGACAACGTGGAGAAGGCCGCACCCAAAGATCCGGTGACAAGATACCGGTTCTTTGAGTACATGGCCGCTTCCTGACCTGCATCTAAGGGCACAGGACCGGGGTCCTCACCCGTATGCGGGTCAGGGAGGTGGAAAGGGCAGTGGGGGATGATAGTACGGGCTACCTCGTCAGTGTAAGTTCAAGATGCCCGCAAAAGAATTTACCATGAGTTTAAAGCCTCAGAAAGAACTAATGGTCTGTCTTTGTGTGTCTGCTCTTCTTGCAGGTCCTGGACCACAAAACATGCCGTAAATTCGGCCAGGGCCAGGTTTTTCTGAAACCTGACGAAATTCAGTGGTTCAGGAGGCAGTGTCCTCCTTCATGTGTCACAACATTGATACACAGGAGCGTTTTTACGCCTTACACAAAAACCTCGGCCGGGCAAAGTCCCTCAGGGAGGTATTTGTGCGAACTAAAAGACAGAGATGACTCCCCATCCACCTCTGGACTGAAGAGGGCCAGGGAATCATCTCCTGAGGCAGAAGAGCGCCCAGCCACTTTATCTATTGTTATGCTGCTCAGGACCTTGTTTTCATGCTGCTGTAATGGAATGGAAGGAACGCTGACAACCAACATAGGTCATAGCAGCAGTCACCTGGTGCGGTCATGTATCAGCTGGGGTATGACGCAGTGGCTCCGTCAGTAACTATGGGCAGTGTGTACGCACCCAGACACACATCATTGGAAACCAGCTTTAATGAGAGGTGAGGGTTGCAAAAGTCCGAACAAGAGCCTGTTGACAGAAATCAAAACTCTAAAGGAGAAGGTTGCCATGTTAGAAAACAAACGAGACTTTCTGCAGAAAACCATGACCATGACATCCACTGGTAGGTCATCGGTTCTTTGAACTCAAACGTTTGAACTAGTGCCGTCACATGATTACAATTTTTTATTTTTTTTTCTTTCTCCCAAGTATTTTTTATTATTTTAAGATATCCTCGTACAATACAACAGGAAAGTACAACATAACCAACTTTTACATTTTAACACCCACCCCACCCACCCCCAAACATCCACGCCAGGGTGCAAAAAATAAAAATAAATAAATAAATAAATAAATAAGTAAATAAATAAATAAAAATAATAAAAAAAAAAAAAAAAAAAAAAAATTAACTAAAGGCTCATTTATTGCAACCAAGACTATTACTGACTACTACACTTTGTACCACCTAATTACTGGGAAGGTAGCGTTGTTAGCTTTTCAAAATAAGACAGTAGAGGGCCCCAGGTTCTATAAAATTTTTGGGTGCTAGATCCTTTAAGGAAATGTTTTATCTTCTCCAGTTTTAGATACATCATTGTATCTGAAAGCCATACAGATGCCTTTGGAGGATTCACTGCTTTCCATTCCATAAGTATTCTCCTTCGTGCTATAAGAGTTGAAAAAGCAATCACATTCTCTCTACTGCTGGAGACTGCAGCTCCTTTACTTTGAATGCCAAATATGGCTGTTATAGGGTCGGTTGTAAATCCAAGCCGAAAGCCTCATTCAAAATTTTAAAAATTGATGCCCAGAAATCCTTCAGCTTAGGACATGCCCAGAACATGTGCGTTAGGTCTCCTTTGGCCATCCTACAGCGGTCGCATGTGTCATCCATATTGGAGTATATTTTGGCCAGTCTCACCTTACTATAGTGTATACGATGAATGATTTTAAACTGAATTAAATTTAAGCGTGCACAGGAGGAAATTCTATTCACCCAACTCAGGGCCTTATTCCAGACAGCTTCAGAGATATCGGTACCGAGTTCCTCTTCCCACTTTGCTTTAATAGTATCCATTAGTGATTCTTTGGACGACATAATTAACTTATATATAATAGAAATCTGGCCTCTAGGGGCATAAGGGGTTTTGAGTATATCAACCAAAAGTGAGTGTTCAGGTAGTTGAGGGAATGATGAAATATGGGTTTGAAGAAAATCACGAATCTGAAGGTACCTGAAGAAGCTAGATTTAGAAATTGAAAACGTGCTGGAAAAGTCAATGAAGGTAGGGAAGACATTGTCTATAAAAAGGTCTTTACATGTAATTAGTCCTTTATATGTCCACTGTCTAAAGGAGACATCTAGTTGTGCAGGGGGGAAAAGGTGATTATTACAGATTGGACTATATATGGACAAGTCTGTTAACTTAAATGTTTGCCTGAATTGTACCCAGATCCTCAGTGTGGAGCTCACCACTGGGCTGGAAGAAAAACGTGAGGGGGAGAGGGGAAGTTTAGAGGTAATTAGTGCCGCCAGAGATGATTGTGTACAGGTCCTCGCTTCTGCACTACACCAGTCTGCTTCAGGAGTTTGGAACCAATACACAATTTTTTGCAAATTTGCTGCCCAATAATAACTCATTAGGTTCGGAAGTGCTAGGCCACCCTCCTTTCTTTGTCTCTCTAGAAATGCTCTACGCAGTCTGGGTATTTTATTTCCCCACAGAAAATGTGAAAATTGTTCGTCTATCAAACGGAAGAATGATTTTGGGAGAAAAACTAGTAGACATTGAAATAAATACAAAAATCTGGGGGCCACGTTAATTTTTATACAATTCACTCGCCCAGCTAAAGTTAAGTGCAGAGTTTTCCAGTGCTGGAGATCTAATTTCAATTTATCAAGTACAGGAGTAAAGTTGGCTGCAACTAGCTCAGAGAAAGAGGGGGTCACCCTCACACCTAAATACTTAAATCCTGCTTTGGATATGCAAAAGGGCAGGTCCGCATCCCCCAGTTTCGACGCCTCATCATTTATTGGAAAGCAAGTACTCTTGGAGTAATTGATTTTATACCCAGAAAAGCTACTAAAGTTATTCAAAATGTTCAAAATTACCGGAGTGCATATCAGGGGGTCTGTAATGTAAATTAAAAGGTCGTCGGCATATAAAGAAACTTTAAATTCCCTGCCCATCCTGTGGATCCCATGTATGGATTGTGCGGTTCTAAGCTTTATTGCCAGGGGTTCTATTGCTATTATAAATAACAATGGGCTAAGGGGACATCCTTGACGCGTTCCTCTAGATAAAGAGAAATATTCTGAGCGTAGCTTATTTGTGATTACCACAGCTTTTGGGGAAGAATACAGTAAGTGAATCCATGAAATAAAATTTGGACCGAACCCAAACTTGTGTAAGACTGAGAATAAATATCCCCATTCGACTCTATCAAATGCTTTCTCTGCGTCCAGGGACACCACCACTTCCGGCATGTCCCCGGACACCGGAGAGTGCACCACATTTAAAAGCCTCCGAATGTTGGTGAAGGAGTGACGGCCTTTGACGAAGCCTGTTTGGTCCTCTGAAATTATATCAGATATTACACTGTTTATTCTAGTAGCCAAAACTTTGGAAAGAATCTTTACATCTACATTCAGCAATGATATAGGCCTATAAGAGGCACAATGCTCTGCATCTTTGCCTGGCTTTAATAACACTGTAATGAGGGCTTCAGTGAGACTTTGTGGCAGGCATGACTGTTCAAAAGAATTATTAAACATATTTAGAATCAAAGGAGTCAATTGTGAAGCAAACTTTTTATAAAATTCTACAGGATACCCATCAGGCCCAGGGGTTTTCCCACTCTGCATGTCTTTAATTGCCTTCTCTATTTCCTGTATGTCAAGGGGTTTTTCCAAACCCTCGCAACCATCTTGTGTCAAGGACGGAGTGTCTAGATTCTCCAGAAAGTCTGTCATTTGAGAAGTATCTTGGGGGAGCTCTGATGTATATAGCTTTGAATAAAAATTTGTAAATACATTATTAATGTCTTGTGGATCTATTGTCAGGTCCTGATTAGTTGTTCTAATAGATGGGATTAACCTGGATGCGGTCCTGCTCTTCAGCTGGTGGGCGAGAAGGCGACCCGCCTTCTCCCCATTTTCGTAAAAGTATGCACGCGATCGCAGCAGGTTTTGCTCTACCTTCTCTGTAGATAATAAGTCATATTGCGCCTTTAAATTCAATTTCTGTTTGTATAATTCAGGAGTTGGGGTATTCGCATACTGCTGATCAGTTTTTAATATAGAGTCAATTAACATTTCCTGAGTTTGTTTCCGTATTTTATTTCGTGATGCTACGAATGATATTATATATCCTCTGAGAACAACCTTCAAGGTTTCCCACAGTGTAGACGGGGAGACAGAATCTGACTGATTAGTTAAAAGAAAATCATCTATTGCTTTTGATATATATTGACAAAAGGTTACATCTAAAAGTAGCGCTGGGTCTAATCTCCAATTTGGTTTGGTAGAATACTTGAATGTGATGTTAATATCAAGATTAAGGGGTGCATGGTCAGACTCTACTATTGCAGAATATTCTATAGTTTTTACAGCTGGAAGGAGACGCTTGTCAATGAAAAAATAATCTATTCTGGAATAAGTCTGATGTACATGAGAAAAGCAGGAAAACTCTTTTTTACTTGGATTCAAAAATCTCCATGGATCAACACTACCTATATGGTTCATTACACTGGAAAGTGCTCTAGACATCCTTGAAGTTTGTATAATTTTAGGATTGGAACGATCTAGGGCTGTATCTATTACACAGTTCATATCTCCTCCAAATATTAAGTGGTGCATGTTTAGGTCTGGTAGCAGTGTCAGAATTTTTTTGAAAAAATCTGGGTCATCCCAATTGGGGGCGTACACATTAACTAATACAACAGGGGTATGGAAAAGGCGGCCTGATACAATAATGTAGCGCCCCTGGGGATCTGAAAGAATTTCTGCAGCTGTGAATAAGACTTTCTTATGGATTAGTATTGCCGTTCCTCTTGTTCTGCAATTAAAATTTGAGTGGTACACCTGACCTACCCAAGCTTTTCTTAACAAAGTATGGTCTTGAACACGTAGATGCGTTTCTTGCAGAAACACAATTTCAGAATGCAGCCTTTTCAAATGAGTAAATATTCTAGCTCTCTTTACAGGGCCATTCATTCCTCTAACATTCCAACTAATAAAATGTACAGCAGAATCTCCTGCCATATTTTTACTCTCTATGTTAATCTAGTGGTTGTAATGTGATGGACTGTTTGTGAGCAGTAACGTTTGCAATAGTATGTTGTGGCCATAAAAAAAAAACAAAAACAAAAAAAAAAACACACACGAAAGGAAAAAGAAAAGGAAAGAGCCCCGGCGTCATCCCCTTATCTACCATACAGAACATCAACAACATTATGCTTAGGTCGTCCTCAGAACACTGGCCAACTGCAGCTCTACTGTACAATAACTTCCAGTAGTCCGTTCCCATATCCATCCCCCACTTTGCTCCCACTTTATGCAAAACGGGCTAACAAAAATCGGCAAGTCTCTGCCTCTAGGAAAAAGAAACTAATTTACTCATTCCATGGCATAACTAATGTGACATATTGAACTGTATATGCAATAACATGCATGTAGCAGGCTAGTCTGGGGAAAAAAAAAGGAAATGTACATAGTACATCCATATATATGTGGCCAGATCAGAAACTGGTCACTTAACACAATGCAGGGGACAGGTGTGTGATTTCTTCATCATTTTATTCCACAACTAGAAGTGTTGAGATCAGTTAACCAAGCCAACTTGAGGCTTCTCACATAAACCAAATAACATAAAAGAAAATACGGCAGTGGGGCTGATAATACAAAGAAACGCAAACATTTATCAAACACCCACTTAGCTTTATACATCATAAATACAGTATGCTGAATGAACATAAACTTACAAGAGCAACATTAAAAGTAGACCTGGCTGGGTGAGGCTGTCGTCTTTCCCTCCTTCACGCTGCTTAAACACAATAAAAAAACTTGGTGTCGACATGTGTCACTCTTTAATGGCTCGAGACGTGTAGCGACTAGCTACTGCTATTAGCATTACCTTCCACGCTGTCGCACCCTCGCAGACGTCCGTAACACACACTGCAGCGACACCTCTTCAACTCAGGTAGGCTCCGTAACGTATCGGCCACTAAGGCTCTCACCTTTTTGGTTAAAACTTTACGAACTAGCCCTGCTCGGAGGACACCGTCACCAACCTCAACCCGTTCGCTCAGAAGGAAAAAGGAGAAAACAAAAGGAAAACAAACTCGAACGGTGGGACCAGGAGCACCTCAGCTTGCAATCGCCACCTACTGACCACAGTATAAAACTACAACACACGCTGAAAATACACACTGTTTCCTAGAACTATAATTGAAACCATATGCACATTAATTCTTAATGGGCTGTTTTACCACCCGGTTACACTCTCCCCTGCGCAATGTCAACGTCCTCGGTGACTACAACCCCCGAACCAACAAATGCCCCCTGCAAAGCTTTCTCAAAAAGTGCAGCACCAAGACTTGTCAGGACTTGAGAGACCATGTCAGTACTAACAGCGACAGCGTTGCAGGTGGATTTTGGTAAGCGAAATGGATTTAAATGAGACCCAGCCGTTGCTCGTGTACTTCTCCTCACCGCCGGTGTTGGGGTGGGCCCCACTACTGTTCCCGAAGACGAATCTGGCACTGTCAGCCTGACACGATTCGGCTCACCAGAAAGGGCAGGCACAGTAGAGCACCTATGATCACTCCGGGCACCCCTCACAACCCTTTCCTCTCTATTCCCATCTCTTCCACTCTCACTACCAACTGCTACTTCAGGCAAGACAACTCTGTGGGGGACATCAGGCAGACTGCTAGGCACAGAGTTGGGTGGAATGACCTCTTCGATGACCACAAAATCAGCTTCTGATGCTTCGTCCGACACCTTCTCCTCTGGCTGTGCAGTCTGTACTTCCTTAATTTTTGTTCTCGGCTTAGGCACTGGTCTCACACACGGACGCAACTCAGACCTATGAACCCGTTTGGATGGACCCCCTTCTACTGGTTCGACAGTGTGTGTAGTGCCCTGAATGCCAATCACTTTATAGACGGTGGGACTCCAGGCATCTTGGATCTTATTTCGGCCCATTGGTCTATGTCGCAGGTAAACCAGCTGACCAATCTCCACTGCTGGACAGTACACTTTCCCATTCTGCAGTGCAACCCTCTCCGCTGCCTTCCGCTCTGAATACTCTCTTGCCTTTTCATGTGCCTGTCTCAGCCTTTCCTGGTGAACAGACAACCAGTCCTGTCCAACATCAGACTCACACTCTTTTCCCAACAAAGCATCAACTGGAAGACGCGGTTGAACCCCAAAGAGAAGATAATATGGCGCATACCCAGTGGATGAATGTGGTGTGACATTATACACATACACCAGCTCGGGGAGGTACTCTGGCCAGCGTCTCTTCCTCTCTGGAGGCAATGTTCTCAACAGGTCATGAAGCGTTCGATTGTATCTCTCACACTGAGCATTCCCTTGTGGCCTATATGGAGTGGTCCTGGTCTTTTTCACCCCATAGAGCTTGCACAGCTCTGCAATAATGTCACTCTCAAAGTTACGACCTTGGTCCGAGTGAAGCCGCTCGGGCACCCCGTACTTCATAAACCACTCCCTGAGCAACACCTTGGCGGTGGTGTCTGCTTTCTGGTCTTTGGTAGGATATGCTTGTGTGAACTTGGTAAAGATGTCAGTCACCACCAATACATTCTCCCGTCCATCTGTGGCCGGCTCAAGCACAGTGAAATCCACTGCCACGACCTCGAGAGGTCTGGAAGCTAAGAAGGCTTGAACCGGTGCTTGAATCCTTGGCTGAGGCATCTTAGTCAAAACACACCTCTCACAATTCTTAACCCAGTTTTCGACATCCTCACACATCCCAACCCAAAAGCACCGCTCTCTCAGTAGATTTATAGTACGTTCGATTCCCTGATGCCCCATCCCATTATGCAGGCTTTCTAGGATTTGGGTCCTCAAACAACCAGGCACAAATAGCTGCCACAGTTCCCCATGACGAGGGTCATGGACCACCCGGTACAGTAATCCCTCTCTCTCCTTTATGCAGCTCCACTGCTTTAGCAGTCTTTTTACCGGACTTGAAAGGGCTGCCCTTTCCCTCAAACTGGGCCTCTTTCCCTGATCCCAGAATGATCGGAAAACTTGTAAGGTGGAATCACTGCCCTGAAACTTAATCATTTCTTCCTTTGTGTAACCAGGCAGCGTGGGAGTGTTACCCTGCCCAGTGCTCGTCTTCTCAGGGTCTGACTCAAGAGCGCGGATTTGCCTCACCTTGTAGCACTTGAGCCCTTTAGCAACCAGATCAGAACCCAGAGGTGTTCCTCGACCAATGAAGTTACACACAGGGATGCAGTCATCAAACTCTGAGTCATTAGTTACATCAGGCTCCCCTGCAAACTCCTGCCTAGAGAGGGCATCCGCTGCAGTGTTGCTACTGCCTGGGCGGTACCTAACTTCAAAATCAAAAATGGAGAGTTGGGCCGTCCACCTTTGCTCTATTGCTCCCAACCTTGCTGTCTGAAGGTGACAAAGTGGATTGTTATCTGTTAGAACGACAAACTTCGACCCCAGCAGATAGCCTCTAAACTTTTCAGTGATCGCCCACTTCAAGGCCAGCAACTCTAACTTCATACTGCTGTAGTTTCGATCGTTCTTCTCTGCATCACGTAACCTGCGGCTAGCATAGGCTATAATGCGCTTAGAGCCCCCCTGCTGCTGAGACAATACAGCGCCAAGACCATGCCGACTAGCATCAGTCTCAAGGGTGAACGGCTGTGTGAAGTCTGCAAAACCTAGAATGGGAGCCGAAGTCAGTTTGTCCTTTAATTGTATGAAGGATCCCTCACATTCAAGCGTCCATAAATCACCAATTTTGTGACATGTCTTTACTCGACCCTTTGCACCAGAGCATCGGTTAACCAAGTCATGCAATGGACCCGCGATCTGTGAGAACCCGCGAATGAATCGGCGATAGTATCCACAGAACCCCAGAAAGGATTGCAGATCTTTCACAGTGGTTGGGACCTCCCAGTTCTTGACTGCTGAGACCTTGGTGCTGTCTGTCCCCACACCGTCTGCTGATATCTGATGCCCAAGAAACTTGACAGTGTCCTGCAAGAAGGCACACTTCTGCAGCTTCAACTTAAGACCCGTCTCCGCTAGTCTCTTAAGGACAGTCTCAAGTCGACAAAGATGCTGTTCAAAAGACTCAGAAAATACAAGAAAGTCGTCCAGATAAACCACCAATATCTGGAAAACCAGATCATTCATTCATTCATATCACTTGCATGAGCCGTTGAAATGTGGCTGGTGCGTTACACAAACCAAAGGGCATTCTAACATACTCAAATAACCCAAAGGGTGTAGTGAAAGCAGTCTTTGGCCTGTCTTTCTCATGCATCGCGACCTGGTGGTACCCACTTGCCAGATCGATGGTCGAGAAAAACTTTGCCCCTCTTAGTGCATCAAAACTCTCATCTATTCTGGGAAGCGGAAAAGCATCACGTCGGGTCTTAGCATTGAGCTTCCTATAGTCGACGCAAAGCCTCAGGTCACCATCGGATTTCCGCACAAGCACTATAGGTGAAGCGTAAGCACTAGTGCTCTCCTGAATGACACCCTTCCTCAATAGCTTGCCTATGTGCTCTCGGACCTCACCATATTGAGTAGGTGGTATCCGCCTGTATGGCTGTGCCACTGGCACATCATCAGTCAGATGAATCTCATGCTGCACTCTGTCTGTATATCCCAGATCTTCGTCTTCAGTAGCAAACACAAATGAGTATTTCGCCAACAGGGAAGCCAACCGCTTCTGCTGCTCTAGGCTACCGCCAACATTCAGCTGGTCCAAGATAGACTGGATATTTGGGGCTTCTTCATTACGCCGATCAATGCTGACTTCCTCTGTGTCTGCTGAGATTCTCTGAAACTGCACCTCACAGGTCTCATCACTTTGAATCCCATCAACCTGAGTGAGCAAGCCCATCCTCATCCCTGGCTTCAACCAGACATCCTCATCAGACAGATTCATCACTTGGACAGGAAAAACATGACGCTCAGACACGACCAAAGTTGGCACTACAACCAACCCCCCTGGCAAAGGCAAACTCGTAGGCTCCAACAGGAACAGGGGGCCCTTACGACCCTCCGTTCGAAGGCCCCTGGCCATGACTGTAGCCATTGACGAAGCCGGGACATGAACTACATCCCTACCTGCCACTCTAGCGAAACAGGGTCAGTCTGCCACCTCTGCTGTATGAAGATGATGAAAAGCCTCTCTCCAACATGAGTCCAGTTCTCCACCCATGGTGGTATCAAACTCCTGGTGCACAAGCTCTCTGCATCTCTTGACAATGTTCATCCCTACTAGTCCAGGCACTGAGGCAGTGTGGGCCGAATCTTTGACTATTAAAAACCCCCTCTCGGGAATCCTCAGGCCCATCACCTCAACATCCAGTTCTACATAACCCATGTAGGGCAGTGCCAACCCGTTAGCTGCGGTAATCTTCAACCACTCAAATGCAGGACGGATATCCTCCCCTTTTTCAGCCAGGTGCTCTTTAAAGAAGCTCTCGGAGACTGTACTGACCTGGCTACCGGTGTCAAGAAGGCACAGCACTGGAACCCCACGGAGTTTGACTTCTACTGTTTTACACTCCCCAACCGCCCTCTCTAAAATGCTACTTCTGTCAGAATCGTTGGGTGAGCCAGACGTCTCCCCTCGAGCTGCTTGGCTCAAGACAACCGAGGGTTCGAGTTTTCCGGAGCTACAGAAGGCTCAGCGGTCAGAGGACTTGGACTCAGGCGGGTCTGCTGACACTTTTTAGCAATGTGTCCAATACCCCGACACTTAAAGCAGATTGGCTGACCATCTGGTGTGAACTTCGGCAGTGACCTGGGCCGCGGCCTAGGCTCTGAATATGTTGTAGCTGGATTACGCTTACTCAGTTCACTCACGGCACTGGTTAGCTCGGCTAGTGCTTTGGTGAGCTCTGCTAGCTGCTTTTCCTGCTGAGCTACTGCCCTCTGGACACTGTCCAGTACTGTTGATTCATCAGGGTTAATGGAACTGGCAGAACACTGTGCAACAGAAGCTTCTGAGATAACTTGGTTACTCTTTATTGCCCGGAAACGGTGGGGTCTGCTCTCCTCCATTTCCCATAACACAGCTTCATTCCGCACATCTAGAAGGCTAGAGTCTGGTTTTTCCCTAACTAGTCTCCTAAGCTCACGACGGAGAGCTACGTCCCTCAGACCCTCAATAAACTGCTCCCGGAGAACAGTTTTCTCATTTGGAATCACCTCAGTAGACTGCTTCAATATCGAACTCATGATCTGAGAGAGTGCGTGCGAGTAATCGCGAAGGTCTTCACCATCTAATTGCTTACGATTGTAAAAAGTCTGCAGCAGCTGTGTGGGATTGCGCTTTTCGCCAAAAGCATTTCTCAGGTAGGAAAAAAGGACATCTGGCCCCACTGACTGCCCTCCCATACACAAACGCACCTCGTCTAATGCTGGGCCACGTAAGAGCGACAGTACATAGTCACCCTGTTCTTCCCGAGACTGCTCTCTGGACCTTAACACTCTTTCCACTTCATCAATGAACTCCTCCACCGACCTCCCATCTTTAACACAGTCCCCACTGAATACTGAAACTTGACGTTCTCGTGGTACATATATATAGGAACGTGTGGGAGTGCTATTGACCCGGGCTTCATTATTCAAATGTGTGAGCTCATCTCGCAATCTGGCAAACTCCTGCATTTGCGCCTGCATTTCAGCCGTGATGTCTCTGTCACCGCCAGTTGCTCCACCCATACCTGTGTCACCCTGAGCATTAGCGGTACCTGGCGTACCCTCATCACTCGGTTCACTGGACATCATGAAAAGTCAACAATAACAGTCCAATCCAAAAGTCAATTGTTCAGCAGTCAATCAAGATGACTATACTGTCTGGATGTCCTGTGGGATGTTGCTGTCTTCCGCCAAACGCAGTGCTGGAACCTTCCGCAGCCGAATCTCCTTAACCGGGAACACCAGAACTCCTCAAAGCTCCCTTGGTTAGAATCCTGCTGAACGGCTCCTTCCACACGACACAGGGCAGGCTTGAGGACCAGCTCCTGGAATCTTCACCACTGCCGTATTTTATTTCTATGTATCTTTTCTCTAGACAAGTCACTATCTTGCCAGCATGCTTACTACACACCACCCCACTCCTGGTACCAAAATTATGTGGCCAGATCAGAAACTGGTCACTTAACACAATGCAGGGGACAGGTGTGTGATTTCTTCATCATTTTATTCCACAACTAGAAGTGTTGAGATCAGTTAACCAAGCCAACTTGAGGCTTCTCACATAAACCAAATAACATAAAAGAAAATACGGCAGTGGGGCTGATAATACAAAGAAACGCAAACATTTATCAAACACCCACTTAGCTTTATACATCATAAATACAGTATGCTGAATGAACATAAACTTACAAGAGCAACATTAAAAGTAGACCTGGCTGGGTGAGGCTGTCGTCTTTCCCTCCTTCACGCTGCTTAAACACAATAAAAAAACTTGGTGTCGACATGTGTCACTCTTTAATGGCTCGAGACGTGTAGCGACTAGCTACTGCTATTAGCATTACCTTCCACGCTGTCGCACCCTCGCAGACGTCCGTAACACACACTGCAGCGACACCTCTTCAACTCAGGTAGGCTCCGTAACGTATCACCCACTAAGGCTCTCACCTTTTTGGTTAAAACTTTACGAACTAGCCCTGCTCGGAGGACACCGTCACCAACCTCAACCCGTTCGCTCAGAAGGAAAAAGGAGAAAACAAAAGGAAAACAAACTCGAACGGTGGGACCAGGAGCACCTCAGCTTGCAATCGCCACCTACTGACCACAGTATAAAACTACAACACACGCTGAAAATACACACTGTTTCCTAGAACTATAATTGAAACCATATGCACATTAATTCTTAATGGGCTGTTTTACCACCCGGTTACATATACACAATAAAATAACTTAAATACAACCACCTCACATAGCCCACACACGCATTTCAGACGGTGCAACTCACGAACTCTTGAACCAGTCCAGCATACTCAAAGTGTTTATCACAAGGCACAGCCTCATCCTAGTTATTCTGGTCTCCATGTCTCTCCAGAGTAGGTTGGTGTGTAGCAACTCGTTGATCATAAAACTCCTGGGCTTCCTCGGGTGAAGAAAAGACGAACGTCTGCTTGTCGTATTCCACTCGAAGACGTGCTGGGTGCATTAACGTGAAACGCACATTTTTCTGGTACAGGAGTTGTTTGACATCCTTAAACGCAGCGCGTTTTTTTGCCAGGGCTGCGGTCATATCCGGGTAGATCCGCAGCTTAGTTCCATTAAAGATTACATCATGTGTTCGGGCCCATCTTAATGCCAGTTCCTTTTCCTGGAACTTGTGAAAACAAACCACAAAAGGCCGAGGTGGTTGTCCTTTTGCAGGCTTATAGCCGAGAGAGCGATGTGCTCGTTCCAGCTCAGGTGGTTTGTCAAAAACGTCCGGCATCAACTCCTTTAGCATAGCGGACACAAACTTCACTGTAGACTGGCCCTTCTCGCTGTCTTCTGGGACGTTAATTATCCTAAGATTAGCCCGTCTAGAGCGGTTTTCCAAGTCTTCCAGGCGGTCAAACAGAGCCGTGTTTTGTTCTTCAAGACGCTTTATCTTCTTTTCTGCTATGTGCAGCGCAGCAAAGTTGTCCCCAGCTAAGGCCTCCGTAGCGCTTAGCCTTGTCTGGAAGCCGGTTACCACCTCTGTTAATGCGTTCACGGATGCTTGAAGAGGGCCCATTGACTCTTGGATTAGAGTGGATATGTCCTCTGTCAGTGAGGTTCGTTGCTTTCCCAACTCGCCGATTAGTTGACTCATGGAAACTCCATCAGAGTTTGTATCAGCACCAGAAGCATTGCTAGCCATGGCGGCTAGTTTTCCAGCAACAGTTTTGGGCGTAGCCGCTGTAGATCTGTGTTTGCTCATACCTCCGGTAGGTACCTTCAATATTCTCGATTTGAAAGCAGTTCTGTCAACACGAGTTAACTGTTAACGGATGAAAATTGCCGTAGTAATGACTTTAGAGGCTAAGTTGAAAAGTTATGCAGGGAGCTCTACTTTCTTGCGACCTATCCCCTCATGGTCAAACCGGAAGTCCTCACATGATTACAATTTTAATCACATTAATCACTGTTGCTGTATATTTATTGTGATTAACCTATACTCATTGGATGAACTCAATTAAATTGAGTTTTTCCATCCAATAAATACTGGTAGCCCTGACTCAAAACAGGTACGTTAATGCAATATAATGTATTTGAAATGGACCAACATGATTTTTTCATGTTGGTCCAACTCAACCTAAACATATCTATTAAATATATTTGATTGAGTTAGTTCATCTTATTTGTGTCAAATAAAGCTAAAATAAAGTACATTCGTTTATTAGTAATTAAATTATTATTTGTTTGTCCAACCTAAAGATATAATACAATTATTATTATGAAATTACCTTTAAATGAACCTACCACCCCTTAAGAAAAACATGACACCTGGTTGAGGTCCTTTTATTTAAATGCAGCAGAAATAGAAACAGTAAGGTGCATAACATTCCTCCAGGACATAAACCTTTGCATTTCAATATACCAAATTAAGTTGGATGAAACCCCCACATCCCTGGGCTCCTGTCTTCAGAACGTGTAAGCTGCCCTCCTATAGGGTTGAAAAACACAAACACACAACACTCATGTTGATCCTGAGCATCACATAAACATGTGAATCTTTCATTATTGAAGTTCCTCCTTTGTTCTGGGAAACTTACAAAAGCTTCTTTGAGAAGTGGTTCAGCTGGGCCATGAACTTCAATGCAGCGGCTTTGTGGTGAACCGCAAGAAGTCATCATTCACCTGGAAAACAGTAGTAGTACAAACAGTATTGTTAGTTGTAGTTACTCTCACACAGACTTGAATAGCTATAAAGAAATGTGAGTTTTCATTTTACATTCATTAATTACCATGGACAAATAAAAATGTGATTTAGTAGTAGCATAATCCATGTATTAAAGTACATCTGCATGTAGGCGGTGTATGGTGTATGATAAGCTGCAGATGCAAAGTACCTGGTTCCAAACTGCACTCTGCACACATCCACATACAGCATCGTGTAAAATAAAAGAAGTCAGAAAAGAGTCAGATCACATTGACCAAATAACAAGATGCTGTAATTGATTACCAAGTATATAATTAGCTACAGTCATTAAGAGCATAAGATGAGATTATATATTAGAGGTATGCATGTAATAAATATGTTAAAGGTGTTATGCTGCAGCAGCCACTCCCAAATTTCACAATGAAATTTCAAATCTGAAAATCCTCTGAGGTCCACCCAAAACTTTAATCTGAAATCTCAACTCGTTTTAATCAAATATCATTTAATAGGTATTTTTTAGGTTGAGTTGGACCAACATGGAAAAATCATGTTGGTCCAACTCAAATACATCACATTGAGTTGGGGCTACCCATATTTATTGGATGGAAAAGTCTCCCACAATTTAACTGAGTTCTTTTTTATTTTATTTTTATCTATAGCGCCAGATCACAACAGAAGTCATTTAATGGTCCCTTACTATAGAACACAGTTATACCTTTTCCTTTTACTAAACAAAGTCATTTCAGCACGTTCATGTACGGCGCAGTTCCAGCCCGATGCGCAGGGGAGCAGGCACCCACCAGCAGACAAAAAATATATAAAAATAAAATATATCGCGACAATATGCCGACTGCTTCACTTCAATAAATCACGACTGTATTGTTTCACATTAACTACACTTAAGCACTGGCTGTACCCCTGCGTACAAGTGCTGCTTAGGCTAACACAGAGCGTTAGCTCTGGGCTAACGTTAGCCTGTCAGCTACACTACAAAAGTAAAGCAAAGCACTTTTGGATAGCGTTAGCTAGCGGCGAGCTGCGCTCTCAGTGTGTTAAGGATGAATTCAACGTGCCTGTGTAGAAAACTCCAAGTACTAACCGTGTTTACCACTTACCTCTGACAGCTATATGACGGGACCATAGACGTTAGCTACAACGAATGCTAACTAATCTTAGCTGCTTGTAGCCTGTCTACCCCAATGTGAACAATGACTGACATTTCTTCTTAAACCCAAGGTCCATTTATCTTAAGGCATGCACATTGTTTCACATAAAGATAATAAACTTATTGAATAGAAGACAGAAAACTTACCAACAGTAGTTTAGTAGTAGTAGCAGAGGCAGATGACGGGTAGGACAGAGGCTGATCTCCTGATCTCCTTATTCAGTAGTGAGTTGACATTCCTTATTATTGCCGAGGGGATCGCTGGCTTAAAATGTCTACGTGCAGCCTCTACTTTCACTCCTGCCTTACAGCCCCTGTACTTCTTCCTCAGCTCTCCCTGGACCTTGTGCTGCATTCTGACTTTAGTCCTGTTGTGACCTAATCTGGTCACCCCGGATTCCCAGACTCCGTCCCCGATGCACAGAACATTGAATGAAAACCAGTACTGATCAGTTTCAGTTTCGCCTTTATAAAGGGAGAATGCACAGCTCAATACAGACCCCTCGATCTGCTCCTGCAGCTGACCATTTGCATTCTGTCTGTCCCATGCATTAGGCTCGTTTTATTAATCTCACAACAAGGTGTGGTTACATTTACATAGAAAGGCATAAAAGGTAATGTTTTTCAGTGAAACATGCATATTCAATAATCACAAGGTGGAGGGCGTATACGAAACTAAAAGACATTGAAGTTCTCCCACTCACATCAAAGATGTGAGTGTGTGTGTGTATTCTCACAGGTCCTCCTGTTACGGCCTTGAGTATATCTTATCTCTTTGGCAAGCTTGTGTTTTCATCTTTGGGTCAACTAAGGGGTTTGCAGTTCGAATTTCTAAACTAACCATTAAACATTAGAATGCTTTATGACCTCAGCCAGAGGTCTCGATCTATGCACAACCATACACATTTACCATATGTGCAAACAAACATATATTTTGACCATATATTTCCACAATTCCCCCTTTTGGACTCTACTAAGAGTCCAACACAATATAAGGAAAAAGAAACAATAAACGGTCACATCGGCAAATAGGAAAACACTGTGTGTAATCAAACAAAACTATGGGTAAAAGTGACATCTATATGTAACAACACTGTGAGTAAATGTCCAAACACCCGGTGTGTGCGTATGTGTGTCAAAACCATAAATGAATGTGCAAAAAAAGAAAAACTCTGTGAAAAATGTAGTGTATTAAAAAAAACATATCATGTGTGTGCATAAAACGAAACGTGATGGCAAAGTTTAAATCCCTGCATCGAAAATCAGATCGTCCTCCAAGTCCTCCAAGTTCTCTGCTAACAATGGGAACATATAAGAATAATATAAGTAACAAGTAGAACAGTATAAAGATTAATATAAAAATGAATATGTAGTATTACACCTCTGTCCAGGGAACTCGCAGTGTAACCAATAGATCAAAAAAATTATGAACAACCCTAATATGGTTATCCTAACAAGAAAACAAATACATGTTATACATCATAGTATGTGGGGGTATTTTAATCGGTCGGTCTTTCACCGTTCCCGCCCCCAGATACTCCTAACAGCTCAAATATAATGAAAATTATCCTACAGTAAGAATGTTCAAAAGTGTGTCATTCAGCCGTCCACGGGTGGGTCTCTGTCCGTCTGCCTCGTCCATCCAGCCCCCGTCAGGTTCTCTGGTCCTCTCGTCCTGATGTGTTTTCTTTCTTCGGATCCCTGGGGTTAGACTACCCGGGATCCTTGATCTCTGTCAGGGGATTATTCTGCCCCTTTTGTGACAGGATCTGTGTCTGAATCAGCCGATTCAGACTTCTGTGCCCTCAGATCAGTTTGGACGTCCTGTAGAGAGCGTTGAGGCTCCTCTGCGCCTGCGCACTGGCTCCAGTGGAACCAGGTGTCCCCCTTTCCTCTCAGCCGAACCGCGTGAGAGGTGCGTTCCGTCACTTGGTAGGGACCTGTCCACCTTGGTTCCGACCACTTCCGTTTATCACCTTCAGGAGGAGCCACTCGGCTGTGTGTGGCTCCTTCTGGACTCACCATCTCTCCTTTCTCCTGTAATACAAATTCTAACACCAAAGCGTCAAATTCATTATATTATGGTTTATATTAATACCATACTGCATGCTTCTTCAGTCTCAGCCGGCCAGCTGGTCCAGGAAACTGTCGACCTGTAAGAAGCTCATAGGGTGTGGATTATATGGCGTTATTACCAGAACATCAATACAATAGATAATACTTGAACCCATATAAATTTGGTCTGTGCACAGATTTTAGCCAATTTTTGTTTTAGGTTTGATTCATCCTTTCCACCTTTCCTTGAGACTGTGAATGATAAACAGTACCAAAAGCATGCTTCTTTTTTTTTTTTTTTTTTTTCGGAAAACCATGTCTAGGGATGTAGGTGTTAATCAGAAATTTAATGACTGTTTTACTGTCCTCTCTTTTTGCAGGACAGGCTTCTGGCCATCCTGAGTATGCATCAACACACATCAAAATGTATCTGTATCCTCTCACAGAGTCAACCATGTCAGTGTAGTCAATGATTATTTCTCTACCTGTCTTGGTCTCTAGAGGATATTTTCCAATTTCTGGTTTGATAGTCGGTCTGGGGTTGTATTTACAACATTGGTCACATGTTCTGATCAAATACTGAGCCATGTCTTTCATGTAGGGGTGCCACCAGTGCTCAAGATTTTTCATCATCTGTGCCACTCCCACATGGCCTACCCCATGCGCTTCCTCCATGGCAGTCTGTCTCAGTCCAGGTGGCAGTATGGGGCGTCCGTCAGGCCCTCTCCATACTCCTCCTGTGTCAGTCGCCCCTCTAGCTTTCCACAGTGTTTTTTCCTGTGGAGAGGCTTTGTTTTGCAATTGCATCAAATCAGTCCAATCAACAGGGGGAGGCAAGTCTGTTTCTGAACACATAAAAATCATTCGCTCAACATAGCCTGCTGCCTGTTTTGCTGCCTGATCTGCTGCATTGTTTCCTCTTGTGACCCTGTCAGTTCCTGCTCCATGACCTTTGCACTTAATCACAGCCACTTTGCTAGGCAACAACAGAGCTTCAGCAAGCTCTCTCATTTCAGCCTCATGCCGTATAGGTTTGTTAGTTGCAGTGAGAAACCCTGCTCTCAGCCATTGCCCTAATTCCACATGCACTGCTCCTGCCGCATATGCTGAGTCAGTAAAAACATTGATGTCCTGTCCTTGACCTATCTTTAGTGCCTCAATCACTGCCCTCACCTCGGCTCTCTGCGCTGACTGCTGTCCCTCTAATCTTTCTGCTTTCAGTGTTCTCATTTCTTCCCCTGTGTCTTCAACAACTGCGTATGCTGCTCTGAGTCCTTCTGTGTCATGTCTAAAACAGCACCCATCTGTGAACAGATTTCTGGCCTGTGAAAGAGGTGTGGCCTGTAAATCCATTCTGACTTTTTCTTCTCTAATCACCCTCTCTGTGCATGTGTGTGGCTCTCCTGTTCCTATCTGGTCTGCCATGTTGATGCCCTCATGTGTGAAGGTGATGTTTGGTGCTTCTAAAATCTTGCTCAACCTCCTCTGTCTCAATGAGGTGAGTGTGAATGTCTCTGAGTTCACGTATGCCACTACACTATGTGTTGTCAGTACATACAGCTGGTGTCCCATGACCATGTGTGCGGTTTTTTGAATTAGCTTAGCTATTCCTGCTGCGTGTTGTGTGCACTGAGGGTGTCTTTTCTCCATGTTGTCCAGGGGGGCACCGATGTACATCAGTATTACTCTCTCTCCCCCTTTTCTGTGGAACAGGATGCCATTGATGCAGGCATCCGTTCCAGAGACATCCAAATAGAAAGGTAAAGTGTAGTCAGGTGTGGCTAGTTCTGCTGCAGTGGCCAAAGATTGTTCAAGAGTAATGAATGCTTGTTCCGCGGCCTGCGTCCAATTTAGGCGAGCTGACACATTACACATGCCATGTTCTTTGACAAGGTCTCTGAGAGGTTGTGTGAGGCCAGTGTAGTTCGCAACAAAGTTTCTACTGTAGCCAGTCAGACCGAGAAATGAGAGCATGTCCTTCACTTTATCAGGACGCGGATGATGCAAAATGGTAGATTTGTGTGAAGGCGATATGCTGACTCCCTTTTGTGAAACAATGCGTCCTAAGAAAGCAACTTGTTTCCTGACTAATTGGAGTTTAGATTTGCTGACCTTAAAACCAGCTGTGGCCAGATGTTGCAAAACAGCCTGCGTGGCATCCAGGCAGATTGCTGCCGTTGGAGCTGCGATAAGAAGGTCATCAACGTACTGAATGAGTGTAGTGTTTTCTGGGAGGGTGCAGTGACTGAGTATCTGTTTCAAAACCTGATTAAAAATACCGGGGGAGAGCGCAAAACCTTGAGGTAGCCTGGTGTAGCGATACTGCGTTCCCTGATATGTGAATGAGAAAATGTCTCTGCATTCAGGTGCCAGAGGGAGACAAAAGAAAGCATTAGCTAAATCTATGCAGGTGAACCAGCTCTGTGAAGGATCCAGTTGGGCCAATGCCACGTATGGATTCGGAACTGGTACCGTGGGGGTTGACAGTGCAGCGTTAATGTCCCTCAGATCATGTGCCATGCGATATTTACCTGTCCCTTTCTTTTCTACAGGTAGGATGGGAGTATTCCAATCTGAGTGAGAGAGTTCCAGCACGCCATTTTCAAAGAGTCCATGAATAGTATCTGCAATGCCAGCTCCGGCTGCTGGCTTGTGTGGATACTGTGGTATCCATAAAGGGCCTGGTGTGTTAATCTGAAACGTCACAGGTTCACAGTCCACCAGACCCACATCAGTGGGACCGTCTGCCCATAAATGTGGTGGCAAGCTGTCAATCACAGCCTGTGCCAGAGGATGATCAGTTTTCTCTCTACCATGATGTCTAGCAAGCAGTTCATGTGCCAGAGTGACAGTGTTCATAGTTGAAACAGTTATTTTGTATGCTTTAGCAGATGGAGAATACATGATTTGAGGTAAAGGTGTGGGTTGCCAGTCTGATTGCCCCATGGCACGTTTAACCATGCCACCCAGTTCTTTGGCCTGGTGGTTTGGATGTACAGCTAATGAGACGTGGGGATGCCCTTCGTCACTCATCATGTACCAAGACATTTGTTCTGGAGTGAGGTCCACACCGGCTGCCACGCCCTCAGGTGCCACAAAAATGTCTCGGACTGTAATAGACCAGTCCTGTCCCTCTAGGGAGTGCGCAAACTTCTCATGGTACCAATCAGTTTGCTGCCTGTCATAAAATAGAGTCACATGAGGGGGGTCAGGGGGAGAAACATATGGTTCGACCTGCGCTATCCAGGGCTTCCACTGCAGGTAGGCAGAAAGGATTCCTGGGTTCTGGGGAGTTTCAGGATGTAACATGCCCCAGTAGATGTCAGCACATGGGTCAGTCACAGGTCTCATCAGATATTGTCCGCCTGTGTCTGCAACATTACAGTGGAACATGGTGCCGTCCGGCAGTGTCACTGTCAGCCCGTCTGGGCCGCACAAAATAGATGCTCCAAACTTAATCAGCAAGTCTCTCCCCAGTATATTCAGAGGCAGAAGAGGTGAGTGTACAAAACAGTGTGAAACAGTCTGATGTCCCAACTGAGCAGTCATGGGAGTGGTTATAGGCAGAGTCTGTTTATCCCCAGAGAAGCCCATCACAGTGATAGAGTTGCTGGACAATTCCATAGAAGATGAGTGAAACAATGTAGAACAGGTGGCGCCAGTATCCACCAGAAAAGGCAGTGTCTCATCCTCTACTTGCATAGATAACATCGGATCTGCCGTAACGATGTAATCTGAGCTGCTCTGTGGGGTGTGTCATTGTTGTGAGAAGTCACAATCCCACTGTTCCCAGCCGGAAACAGGAAACTGTCCAGTGAATGTAGGTCCTGGGGGGCGGGCGGAAGCCCTCCGTGGACCAGATGCTGCACGTCCTCGGGCATACTGTCCCTGTCTGTGTGGACAGTCTTTGGCCCAGTGTCCCAACTCCTCACAGTAATAGCAGCGGTCACGACTTGGGTCTCCCCTCGGCTGTCCCCTAAGTGTTCCACCCCTTCCGCGCCTGCCTCTCCATCTGCCCCTCCCTGATCCGTACCCCCTGTAGGACCCCGTAGGCTGCTGATAATCAGGAGAATAAGGTGGTGGAGGCACCCAAGGTGTGACAGGAGGTGCGTCAGAGCTTTCAGTGACAACCATGACTTTATTATTTTTATCTTTCTTTTTTTTCATTGGCCTTCTGTCTGGCCTCAGTCAATTGCATTTTCAATAATTGTGTCTGCAAATCCTGGACATCCTTACTGTCAGCTTGTGCTGCGTCTTGGGCACGTGCCAAATGATGTACTAGATGTCTCTCCCACACACTGGAATCACACCCTGCCATGTCTGGGTTATTATCCATGGCAGTTTTTACGGTCTCAGGAACCCCGTTTAGGACGGCGGTCCTGTACCACACCCTCTGAATGCCTGGGTTACCAGGGTGGCACCCGGTGTGTTTGATCCATGTGTCTTTGCTTTGATTAAGATATTCTCTTGGACTCTGTTTGGGGTCCCATTTCAAAGTGGGAACGGCGGCTCCAGCAGGCAGAGGATATTTATTTCTTAGTGCTCTGCCAATTCAGTGCTGACCTGAGTGAAAGGTGTGTCATCTCTCTGTCTAGTAGTGACGGCGTCCTCCTCTATGTCCCTCACTTCTGAAGCTGTAAGACACCTAGAAATAACGGCCCGAAAATCACCTAGAGCGAGTCTGTGGCCTGCTGTCAGACTGTCAAGTTGACTCAGCCACATTGCTCCACCTTCGGCCACTGGAGGTAATTTATCCACTAGTGCCTGTACATCACCTAGTGGGAATGGACGATATTTGATCTGGTGTTCAGTTTGAATCAGTGGTAACTGATGGTTGAGTGTCTGTGTATTATCATGTCCTTGAGATCTAGTTGTCATGTGGTGTGTTTTGCTTCTGTGTGCTAAGTGTTCAGCTTCATGTGTTTTCAACCACTCCTTAGTAGCCTTGGCCTGTCTCTGTAATAGATCAAACATGTCTCCCTGCTCCGCGGACCAAACACCCTCGACCTGCATCTGAACTCCAGCTGTCCTCCCTTCCTGTGATCCGTCTTTCCACACGCCTCCCACCTGAAGTGTAGCGTCTCCAAATTGGGAGTTAGCGTGTGCGTATGTGTGTGGTGTTAAGTCCTGAGCTATAGCAGCCCGCAACTCCTTTAATTCTTCCTGCAACTGTTGCACCTTGTCTATTTCTCCCTGCTTTGTGTTCACAATGTCTGGTGTCTGTATTCTGTGTGACAGCGGGGCTTCAGCTGCAACACGTAGTGCTCTGTCGCAGCTCGGTTCTCTGTCCTTTCGCAGCTGGAAAGGTGAAAGGTCAGGGGCCTCTGGAGGCCCTTCACGGGTGCTAACTCCCGAGGGTAAAGCAGACACACTACTCACTTGGGACGTGTGAGAGCTGTCATCAGACCACGCCTCAGGGGAATCAGGCATGTCTGTTATGGCCAGTGTGCCTTGAGTTATTTGTAAAACTGGATATAATCCAGCAGATGAGTGAGAGGATGGTGGTGCAGTAGGAGGGGGTGGTGTATACGGTGGGGGATCCTTATGTTTTTCTGCTTTGGCATCCTGTGTTTTGGGCTTCTCAGTCATGAGGTGAGTTACACCCTGACCTATCAAAGCCCATCGCGCCCACTGAGCTCTCTTCTCCTCTGCTTTTTCCTGCTCCCTCTTAAATCTCCCTTTCTTAGACCAACCACACTGCTCTGCACTCTTCCTGGCCTTCTCCCTCTCTGCCTTCGCTTCACCCTCCTTTCTCCAAAACTCCTTCTGTAAACAACCTCTATCTTTCATGCCATGGCCTATTTCTCCCAACAAATTAATGACTGCCTCCCTCATCTGAGTCATCTCTTCAGATGCGGTTTTAGAGTCAAAAGCCTGATGCAGCACTTTCTCTAAAATAATCAGTTGAGCTTCTACTGTTTTTAGTGGGCTGTTCGGACCCCACCCATCATCAACAGTGTCTCTGTTAAAATCTCCGTCCATGTCGTCAGTCATCAAAGTCTCAGTCATGTGATTACGTGAAAATTAAAAACTAAAGCTTAATAAGTTTGTGTTATTTGCAAAACTGTGCTCAGAAGAATTAACAAAACTATGTTGTTAGAAAAGTTCACAAACTATGTTCACATCAGAAATATATACAAAAGTATGTGCACAACAAAAACACTAATCCAGTCCGTGAGTGAACCTACTTCAACAGGCCACTGCTTTACGTTTACACCAATTAAGGTTTCCAGCAGTGCTGCTGCTTCAGTTCACCTCGTCTCTGGCATTCATACACATTCCACACTCATGCTTTACCCATTTATACTGCGAGCTCTGTGTGTGTGTCAGTACTGTATCTTCACTTCTCTTTGTTTCTCTTTAGGGGTGCTTCATGAACTCACAGGACTTATTCTCTGGTCTTGCCGTCCAGTGTAAGAACGGCTCACAGTTATTTCATTATTTATTCTCTACTCTCTGGTCTTGTCGTCTTTATCTCAGACGACCCACAGTTATGAGTCTCAGAGTTCCTTTCTTTTCTAGATTCTGGCCGACTGAGAAATATGGCACGCTGTGTCCCTGGTACTCAGTCCAATGGATTCGAGACTAGCCTCTGTCCGTGACACCAGAATCTTATATATCTGTAATTTGGAAGCCTGTAGACTTACTACAACTCCCGCCTAACTAGTGCGGTCATTGTTTCAGTTTCCAGTCTGTCCAACATTCATACCATGTGTTTTTGCCTGGTCTTGTTCCTTTTTCTCTCTTTTTTGTAGTGATTTAGGGTTCCTCAAGCCCCGGGCCTCAAACCCAGCTTTTCCGGCCCCTCGTCAGAGCACCGGTGGAGTCGCCACACTCAGGATTTTCTGCTACCCCTTTTTCTCTTAAATTCTCTTAATCCTCTGCAGGCATCATTTACTTATCTCTTAAACAGCTGTAGTCATTACTCATTCACCATAGCCATAATTCATTCACTTACGGTTATTTCACTGTAGTCATATTCATTCACTTACAGTTATTCTCTTAAATTCATTCAGTCAATGTTCTTTTTTGCTTTTACAGACAGATTACTACTAAGACTCGGGACACGTTACATTTTAGAGTAGTCAATGCAGATATAAAAGGTCTGCTTACCTTATTGTTGCCGGCACGTGTCCTCTGTCTGTTCGTAATCGGCCCCTGTGTTCAATTGACGGATCTGAGGATGATTTTTGCCCTTTGATCCCCTGGACGAGCCCCCAAATTGTTGTGACCTAATCTGGTCACCCCGGATTCCCAGACTCCGTCCCCGATGCACAGAACATTGAATGAAAACCAGTACTGATCAGTTTCAGTTTCGCCTTTATAAAGGGAGAATGCACAGCTCAATACAGACCCCTCGATCTGCTCCTGCAGCTGACCATTTGCATTCTGTCTGTCCCATGCATTAGGCTCGTTTTATTAATCTCACAACAAGGTGTGGTTACATTTACATAGAAAGGCATAAAAGGTAATGTTTTTCAGTGAAACATGCATATTCAATAATCACAAGGTGGAGGGCGTATACGAAACTAAAAGACATTGAAGTTCTCCCACTCACATCAAAGATGTGAGTGTGTGTGTGTATTCTCACAGGTCCTCCTGTTACGGCCTTGAGTATATCTTATCTCTTTGGCAAGCTTGTGTTTTCATCTTTGGGTCAACTAAGGGGTTTGCAGTTCGAATTTCTAAACTAACCATTAAACATCAGAATGCTTTATGACCTCAGCCAGAGGTCTCGATCTATGCACAACCATACACATTTACCATATGTGCAAACAAACATATATTTTGACCATATATTTCCACAGTCCTCAGTGCAAAGACTTCTTCTCTTGAATAAACAATATCAGTTGTAGATTGCTTCTAGGAGTTTGAGCAGACTGCTGTTTACTGGGTCTAAGTTGGAATATGAACTTGTTTGGGTTAAAGATAATTGCTATAAATGTAAACATAAGACAGACCTTCAATCTACTGAAGCTGAAAGAAGAGGGCTCGTCCGGGAATTGAACCCGGGACCTCTCGCACCCGAAGCGAGAATCATACCCCTAGACCAACGAGCCACATACGACCTCTTGCTTTTCATGTTTCAGTCGGTGCAAGAACAACACAAAGCACATGTTCTTCTTAGTTTGACATTGGTAAAGATATGTACAAAGATTTCTGGTTAGGAATATATAGTGTTGAACAGGGACTTGAATCCTGGGCCCTCAGATTAAAAGTCTGAGTTCCTTCAAGATCCACCCACAGAGATCCTGAAAACATATAACTCAGATTCCCAACCAGAATAGTAGCAGAACTGAAGACACCACTTGGAGGAGTGTCTTCAAAAACCAATCCTTGAGTCCAATGTACCAACCAGCACACAGTAAGTGAAACAGGCATGTCCATGCTTCAACAATGAAAACACAGATTGGCCGTACGGGGATTGAGCTAACCGGCCCTATTGACTAACTTGACTGTTATTCTGGAATTCTGCCTATCATTCCGGAATACTGATGTCTATACTGGAATGCTACTGTTTATTCTGGATTTCTGCATTTCATTCCAAAATTTTGACTTTCATTATGGACTGCTTTTCATTCTGGAATGGTGTCTTTCATTCCACAAATCTGCTTTTCATTCTGTTATGCTGACTTTTGTCCTGGAATGTTGCCTTCCATTTTGGAACACACACTTCCATGACATCACAGGCCACTGTCAGGTTAGGGGTTTAATTCCAGAATTTTGTCTACCATTCCGGAATCCTGCCTATCATTCTGGAGTGGGTGGATGGATGTCTATTCCAGGATGCTCTCATTCTAGATTTCTGCCTTTCATTTGGGAATGCTTTCTTCCATTCTGGGATGCTTTTCATTCCAGTATGATGTCATGCTGACTTCTGTTCCACTATACAGAGTGTTATTCGGGAATTCTGCCTATCATTCCGGAATACTGATGTCTATTCTGGAATGCTGCCACTTATTCTGGATTACTGCCTTTCATTCCGGAAATTTGAATTTCATTCTGGAATGCTTTTCATTCCGAAATGCTGCCTTTCATTCTGCAAGTCTGCTTTTCGTCCAAGGCGCTGTGTTAAGGTTGCAGTCTCCGCTGGAGGACAATCCTGAGACAGAAACTGGTACACCCAAAGGATAAAACTCCCAGGGAGAAACACAGCAATATCATATATGCAGTCCAGTGCAGTGAGGAATGCTCTGATCTGTACATTGGAGAAACTAAACAACCACTCCACAGGAGAATGGCTCAGCACAGGAGAGCCACCTCCTCAGGACAAAACTCAGCTGTTCACCTCCACCTCAAAGACAAAGGACACTCCTTTGAGGACAACAATGTTCACATTTTAGACAGAGAGGAAGTCAAGGAAGCCATTTATGTTAAGCTGGAAAAACCTTCTCGAGGTGGTGGCCTCATCTTTTTACCACATACAAAGCAGTTATTTCATCCATTCCCAGGAAGTTTCACTCCAAGTCACATGCTAACAGCAAGAACAATGGGCTGTCTACCAGCAGTCTGTCGTGACCTTCCCTGGTCACCCCGGATTGTCAGATTCCGTCTCCTGTATTCAGAACATTGAGTGAAAGAAAATACCCTGGGTTTTGTAGTTTCGCCTTTTGCAAAAGGGAGAACACAGTGAACACAGGCCTTTCAGTCTGCTTCACTCCCGTCCATACGTGTTCTGCCCCTCCCTGTACACAGGCTAGTTTTATTGAAAGTTGAGGTACATTTGCATAACAGATAAACAGTTCTTCAAGACCCTCGTAGGTATTTCCATATTGGGACATGTTGCCCTTTTATCTCCACCTACTAATTATCATAATTGGTCTAACATATTTATGACTGTGAAAACACTCTGTCCCTTCTATGTTGGTTGATTTATCTTAGGTCCGTGGCTCCTAGTGCTTCGGCCTTCACCTCATCAAAGAGTTCCTCCCTAACTCTCTGTAAGAGTTATAGATGTGTTTTTCTCTAAGTGTAAGCTTATATAATCAAATACATACGTGGTCTGTATCATGTCATTGCGTAAATAACCTTGTATACTTCACAAGTCTCCTAGTCGTTAGCCAGTCATTAGACACACCTGGCACAGGCAGCCAGATCATCACAGGTAATTATGGAAACATTAAGTGCTATTGTTTGTGAGTTTTATCCAGACCACCCACTGAGGTCTGCAACCACAAAACCATGTTTCCCCACCAACAGATCAACAACTGATGAAGCTGCTTGGATGAGCAGCGAAACCTCTTCAGGAAAACTCTACAAGTCCAGACGCCTTGCTTCAATCTTCTCTACAAACATGCCAAAGCAAACAGTTTTTACCAACAATGTTACACACTGAGTTTTGAAGGTCTTAACCACTAGTCTTAAGTTGGAATGTTTACGACGTGTGAAAAATTGTAATTCACGCGTGTTATTACCCATAGACTCCCATGTTAAAATGTCCAACTTCACAGCAGAAATGAACATGTTTACAGCCTGGTACAAAAAAACATTCTGGTCTCAAATGATAGGTTCTCTTCTAGTGTCAATTGTAGGGGGGGTGAATTTTTTTTTACAACTCACTCGTTTTAATTCAAAGTCAGCTTTATTGTCAAATCTGCTATATGTGCTGGACATACAGAGAATCGAAATTGCGTTACTCTTCACTCCATATATAACATATAATTAAAAACTTGTGTAAGTGTAAAAAAATGTACCTACAATGAGGCACACACAAAATTCAAGGCACAAAATGAAGGCACAATGCAGTAAGAGTGCAAATGATGTATAGTGCAAGACAGTGCAGTTGGCATAATGTAAACAGTCCAGGAATGGTTTAAGTTATAGCAGCTTATATGAGACTGGATGACATGACTAGGGTGCAAGAGAATGCACAGGGTAAAGTGGCTGGTGCACAGAGTTCCTAACTTGGGGGGGGGGGGGGGGGTTCTTTTGTAGAGGGAAGGGGGAGAAAGTGGGGCAGGGAGAGTGTTCAGCTTCCTGACAGCCTGGTGGATGAAGCTGTCCCTCAGTCTGCTGGTCCTGGCAGTGTCCAAGCAGTGTCATACAATGACCAGCACTGGAGGCAATGTGGGTCAAGGACACACAACCCTGCTCTACCACTGAGCCACTGCTGATGTTGCCTTCCCTTCTGGACTGCTGACTTGCCAGAATACTGACTGTTACTCCTGAATTCTACGTATAATTCCGGAATTCTGTTGACTATTCTGGAATGCTGCTGCTTATTCCGGATTTCTGCCTTTCATTCTAGGACAAACAAATGACTGCTCTGTGGCTCTGTGGCGCTACCTGGCTCACGACAGTCTGTCCAATTCCAATCTCCTCGGCCTATCGCGTACGCCGCCGTCCAATGTAAGATTGGATTTCATCCAATCGCGCGGCGCGACGACGCTCGACAGCGCCAATGGCGGCGCGCATTTCCATTCTACATTGGATGACGTAGCGAGTCCATAGCAACCGTTTCCAGTCAGTCGGTCGTCTACGACGAAGGATTCGACGCGTCTAAAAAGTAAGTAAATACTGTAAACGTGCGGTTTACAATAGCGTCTTGTATCGTTATAACGTGATAAGACGCTGTCACGTTGTAAAACAGCGGCTCATCCCGTTATAGCACGACAGGACGCGATGAGCCGCTAGCTTGTTATAACGTGATAAGATCACGTTATAGTGACATAAAGAAAACATAATTCAGTTCAGCGCTTCCGTACATTATTTGAAAACCAGGAGCACGTGTTCTTTATATTACACGATCGCTGTGGACGCGTATGTATTCGCATATTAACTGTTTATTTAGTGCAGCGGCGTCACAGCGCGTTGTTCATTATTGCATGCTCAGCGTTTTTTATTGTTGTCAGTATCTTTAGATGAGCAATAAGCCTAAGAGCCACACGGCTATGGGAGAAGATGAATGGATGAGCAGGCTGCCAGCTCAGGTGTTTGCCCTGCTGGAGGCTGCAGGCCAGCTCCTAGGCAGCAGAGGTGGCATGACCTCTATGAGAAGGTAAAGTGTTAGCCTGTTACTTACTATGGACATTATTATATAGCATCATGCAGTTTAATGAGTGACAGTTGCTTCAATACACACAGATAACATCAAATGCTGTGTCTGTTACATCATGTAATGTTGCTTTACCAGCCTGCCACTCAGTGTCCTGCTCCTCTCTCTCCAGTTCACTAAATCTCCCTTTGGTGGGGTGCACTCTGCTGCATTAAAGCCCAGCTTGGTGGCTAGGAGGACCTCCAGTCCTCATCCTCTGTGAGGAGGAGGCTACCACCACCTCCATGCCACAGCCTGGTGTATCCTCAGCATCTGGGTATGTCAAAGCACATTTATTTGTAGTAACATTAGTTGCTATTAAGAAATATTATTGTGTGATTTGTGCTTTCTGGGTTCTTATATTTCTCATCTCTGTTTTTCCCCCAGGCTGTGGTTGATGCTGGTGTGCCAGGCATAGACAGAGTTGACAGCTTGGCAGAGTATCTGGTGGAGCTGAGGAAGCAGTCCTCTCTAGCCCTCACCAGTCAGCAGGTCAGATGTTTGTGTGTGCTTCTGCGCCTGTCATACATGTCCACGCTTATATTTTCTTTTCTCATGTGCCTGTGTTGTCATTCTGCTCTCCCTCAGGTCAGCACCATTGTTGCGTCGTGGCAGAACCTTCTGGACTACGACAAGCAAAGGGTGGTGTTTGCTGCCAGGCACCAGAGCAGGCTGAATACAGGCAGGTTTAGGTCGCCAAAGAAGAGGCAGGACTTTACACCCGGGGTGGAGAGTTTGAAGTGACAAGCGCTCACCACCACTGCACCACTGGCTCAGTGGCCAGATTGCTGTCGTCTAGTGGAAATGATCTTCATTAGGCTCTGTGCTATCCACCGTAGTCCCAAGAAAAGGGGGACAAGCACATTTTCCAGATGGGACCACATCTTGGAGGATTACCGTAAAATAAGGCAGCTTATTCTGTGTAATGGGGCTGTCATGCAGCAGACTAGTATGCAGCTGGTGGACATTAACCACACTACTCTGGTGCAGTGGCACAACAAGAGGGTGAAGAGGCAGGACTGATGCAGGTGCTGGACCTCCCCAGTCGTGGCAGCTGACCCTCTGCCCCATGCAAATGTGCCCCCAGCATCTGCCCCAGCCTGTCCTTCTCCTGCCCCTGTGACTACTGCTGCTCCTGCACGTACACTGCAGCGTGAAGTACTGCACAACACGTGTAAGAAGTGTGGACAGTACAGAACAGCAGACTGTCCCAAAAGAGCAGTGGCTGGACAACATAAAACAAAAAAAGTAATATGAGAGAGGCATAGATGACCCCTCGGACAAATACCCTCAGCACTGTGCCAGACCTATTTTTATAAATAATTGTTTTTGTTATAATTTATTACTCTGTAAAATGCTTGTGACAACTATAAATAAAGTTTGGTAAAGTGAGTAATGTATTGTTTTCTGTGTGTTTTGTGTTGAGATTAGAGTCTGTTAAGTGCTGTGTACATGAGAAGTCTTTGCTTAATGCTGTTGTGTGGGCGTGTAGAGGGCGATGATGGATCTCACCACACACCACAAATGCAGACATAAAAATATCAATATATCAGTAACGTAAGGTTAATAATCGGCAAAATCGGTGTTAAAGTGATGTCCAGTTACACATTTTTTTAAATCAGTCCAAATCTAATGCATTAATATTTGGCGTTTGTGGGACTCGAACCGGGAACCTTGGGGTCGAAGCATAAATTAATATAAAAATGAAAAACAGGTTTAAAATAATTTATGTCCAAATAAAAATCTCTTCCCTTCTCTCACGTTTTTTCTCATTTTTCTCCTCTTCTTCCTTCTTTTTCCTCATTTTTTCCTTCTTTTTCCTTCTTTTCCTCCCTCTTCCCCCTTCTTCCCCCCTTCTTTCCTTTCTTCCCCCCCCATGACAGACTATTGTTCCCCAGCTTTGGCGCAAGCTGGGGAACAATAGTCTGTCATGGGGGGGGAAGAAAGGAAAGAAGGGGGGAAGAAGGGGGAAGAGGGAGGAAAAGAAGGAAAAAGAAGGAAAAAATGAGGAAAAAGAAGGAAGAAGAGGAGAAAAATGAGAAAAAACGTGAGAGAAGGGAAGAGATGATTTTCATTTGGACATAAATGATTTTAAACCTGTTTTTCATTTTTATATTAATTTATGCTTCGACCCCAAGGTTCCCGGTTCGAGTCCCACAAACGCCAAATATTAATGCATTAGATTTGGACTGATTTAAAAAAATGTGTAACTGGACATCACTTTAACACCGATTTTGCCGATTATTAACCTTACGTTACTGATACATTGATATTTTTATGTCTGCATTTGTGGTGTGTGGTGAGATCCATCATCGCCCTCTACACGCCCACACAACAGCATTAAGCAAAGACTTCTCATGTACACAGCACTTAACAGACTCTAATCTCAACACAAAACACACAGAAAACAATACATTACTCACTTTACCAAACTTTATTTATAGATGTCACAAGCATTTTACAGAGTAATAAATTGTAACAAAAACAATTATTTATAAAAATAGGTATGGCACAGTGCTGAGGGTATTTGTCCGAGGGGTCATCTATGCCTCTCTCATATTACTTTTTTTGTTTTATGTTCTCCAGCCACTGCTCGTTTGGGACAGTCTCTACTTTCGGGCAGTAGACTGTCCCCTTGTACTGGCTGTGCCCCGTTTCTGCTGTTCTGTACTGTCCACACTTCTTACACGTGTTGTGCACTACTTTACGCTGCAGTGTACGTGCAGGAGCAGCAGTAGTCACAGGGGCAGGAGAAGGACAGGCTGGGGCAGATGCTGGGGGCACATTTGCATGGGGCAGAGGGTCAGCTGCCACGACTCGGGAGGTCCAGCACCTGCATCAGTACCATGCTGTCCTGCCTCTTCACCCTCTTGTTGTGCCACTGCACCAGAGTAGTGTGGTTAATGTCCACCAGCTGCATACTACTACTGTCTGCTGCATGACAGCCCCATTACACAGAATAAGCTGCCTTATTTTACGGTAATCCTCCAAGATGAGGTCCCATCTGGAAAATGTGCTTGTCCCCCTTTTCTTGGGACTACGGTGGATAGCACAGAGCCTAATGAAGATCATTTCCACTAGACGACAGCAATCTGGCCACTGAGCCAGTGGTGCAGTGGTGGTGAGCGCTTGTCGCTTCAAACTCTCCACCCCGGGTGTAAAGTCCTGCCTCTTCTTTGGCGACCTAAACCTGCATGTATTCAGCCTGCTCTGGTGCCTGGCAGCAAACACCACCCTTTGCTTGCCGTAGTCCAGAAGGTTCTGCCACGACACAACAATGGTGCTGACCTGAGAGAGAGCAGAATGACAACACAGGCACATGAGAAAAGAAAATATAAGCGTGGACATGTATGACAGGCGCAGAAGCACACACAAACATCTGACCTGCTGACTGGTGAGGGCTAGAGAGGACTGCTTCCTCAGCTCCACCAGATACTCTGCCAAGCTGTCAACTCTGTCTATGCCTGGCACACCAGCATCAACCACAGCCTGGGGGGAAACAGAGATGAGAAATATAAGAACCCAGAAAGCACAAATCACACAAAATAGCAACTAATGTTATAAATAAATGTGCTTTGACATACCCAGATGCTGAGGATACACCAGGCTGTGGCATGGAGGTGGTGGTAGCCTCCTCCTCACAGAGGATGAGGACTGGTGGTCCTCCTAGCCACCAAGCTGGGCTTTAATGCAGCAGAGTGCACCCCACCAAAGGGAGATTTAGTGAACTGGAGAGAGAGGAGCAGGACACTGAGTGGCAGGCTGGTAAAGCAACATTACATGATGTAACAGACACAGCATTTGATGTTATCTGTGTGTATTGAAGCAACTGTCACTCATTAAACTGCATGATGCTATATAATAATGTCCATAGTAAGTAACAGGCTAACACTTTACCTTCTCATAGAGGTCATGCCACCTCTGCTGCCTAGGAGCTGGCCTGCAGCCTCCAGCAGGGCAAACACCTGAGCTGGCAGCCTGCTCATCCACTCATCTTCTCCCATAGCCGTGTGGCTCTTAGGCTTATTGCTCATCTAAAGATACTGACAACAATAAAAAACGCTGAGCATGCAATAATGAACAACGCGCTGTGACGCCGCTGCACTAAATAAACAGTTAATATGCGAATACATACGCGTCCACAGCGATCGTGTAATATAAAGAACACATGCTCCTGGTTTTCAAATAATGTACGGAAGCGCTGAACTGAATTATGTTTTCTTTATGTCACTATAACGTGATCTTATCACGTTATAACAAGCTAGCGGCTCATCGCGTCCTGTCGTGCTATAACGGGATGAGCCGCTGTTTTACAACGTGACAGCGTCTTATCACGTTATAACGATACAAGACGCTATTGTAAACCACATTTTTGCAGTATTTACTTACTTTTTAGACGCGTCGAATCCTTCGTCGTAGACGACCGACTGACTGGAAACGGTTGCTATGGACTCGCTACGTCATCCAATGTAGAATGGAAATGCACGCTGCCATTGGCGCTGTCGAGCGTCGTCGCCCCGCGCGATTGGATGAAATCCAATCTTACATTGGACGGCGGCGTACGCGATAGGCCGAGGAGATTGGAATTGGACAGACTGTCGTGAGCCAGGTAGGACTGCTAATCCATTGTGCTCTGCACGCGTGGGTTCGAATCCCATCCTTGTCATTTCATATTTTAAGGTCCTGACACAGGATCATCACTTGATGGTGTCATAAACATTCCAACTTAAGACAGTAATACTGGTGTCCTATCTACACAGATCAGTCTATGGAGAAGTCCACAGTCTGTGCATTGGTCCAGCTGTAGGTATTAATGGAAAACCCACATTCAGTAGGTCAGGAAATGAGAATATGTGAAAAGGTTCAATATTGAAGACACCACTCTAACCAGATAATGAACTCAAAACACCTGCAAAGGCCTTTAAATGGTCTCAGTCTAGTTCTGTAGGCTGCACAACCACGGGAAAAACTGCTGACTTGACAGTTGCCCAAAAGACGACCATTGACACCTTGCACAAGGAGGGCAAGACACAAAGAGGCTGGCTGTTCACAGAGCTCTCTCCAAGCACATTAACAGAGAGGGAAGGGGTGTACAAGTAAGAGGGAGTACAAAGTGTTCTGCCCAAACAGGGACTTGAACCCTGGACCCTCAGATTAAAAGTCTGATGTTTGCAATACTTCACTAGTACACTTGTAGAGTAGTGAATCCTGATTGACTTGCGATTAACCCTTTATCCCATTCTCCAGCTGGCATTTTAGGGAGGGTGTAGCTGGATGGATGAGGATGGATGGATAATGTAGTGGACTCCCACCCAGCAGATCAAGTCCCAGAGGTTACAGCATCATTTATTAGCTGAGTTTCCCTCAGGGAAGCTGCTGTTTACAAGCTGTTTACAGAGAGAAACAAGAAAACAACAGTCAGCATCATCTTCCATAAAAACACATGACAATAACATGTGAGACAGAGAGTTTATGATCAGTGCTCCCCCTGCTGGTTAGGACATATGATGACATTTTAAATGTACCAGTCAAAAGTCACTCAGTGGTTTGTCTTTGTTTTTATGACTTTCTACATTGTAGGTTCATCCTGAAGACATCAGAGCTATGAAGGAACACATGTGGAATGATGCAGTGAACAAACAACAAACAACAAAGTGTTAAACCAAGCAGAATATGTTTGATGTTTGACATTCTTCCAAGCAGCCAGCTTTTGCTTTGATGACAGCTTTGCACACTCTTTGCATTCTCTCAATCTGAACTGAACCACCAATGCTGTGCAATGCTGACATCTAGTGGTGAAATCACAGGCTGCAGCCTCCTCATTCCAAAATCAATCCCTCCTCCACATAAAGTCAGAAGTTCTAAATGTGAGTCATTAAATGAGAGGTTCCAGCAGAAACGTCCAAACATCTGAAGAGAAGCTGAGAAGCCTGAGATACAGGGGCTGCAAGCTGTGCTTCAACTGTTCCTGTTTAGACAATAAAAACAGATCATCAATGTCTTTTAATGTGTACAGTGGGTGCAGGAAGTATTCAGACCCCCTTAAATGTTTCACTTTGTTATATTGCAGCCATTTGCTAAAATCATTGAAGTTCATTTTCATCATTAATGTCCACACAGCTCCCCATACTGACAGAAACACACAGAGTTGTTGACATGTTTGCAGATGTATCAAAGACAAAGTGAAATATGACATGGTCCTAAGTATCAGAGCCTTTGCTGTGACTCTCATATATTGAACTCAGGTGCGTCCATTTCTTCTGATCGTCCTTCAGATGGTTCTACACCTTCATCTGAGTCCAGCTTTCTTTGATGATACTGATTGGACTTGATGAGGACAGACACACACCTGTCTGTATAAGACCTTACAGCCCACAGTGCAGGTCACATACTGGGTGATGACGTCCTCCTGCAGGTGTTACTGTGGAACAACTGCTCTGGATTGGGATGAGTCTGAATAGAACTTTGTTAGCTTTGGAAAGCTGTGTGGTAGTTAGAGAGGAACTGAAAAGTGTCAACAACATATACGCTGTGTTGTCAGTCCCCACTGCTGGCTCTGTCTCGGTGAGCTTCCACTCAACTGCAACCACATAGCTGCTGCTTTCAAAAAAACAAGCTTCAAGGAAAGATTTGACATTTCTGAGCAGTTGTTGTAGTGAAGAACCATCATAGAAAACATGTCTGATCTCTCTCCAGACATTATCACGCTGTCTTCAGGTGCTGTGGAAATGAATGTTGTGATGAGCATCCAAAAGGAAAAGGTGGGATTTCTAACAATCCCCAGTTTGCCAGATTAAAGGTTAAGAGCATCAAGGTCCTATCAGTGAGTGCTGCTAACAGTGATTAATACAACAACTACTGTTAAAAATAAACACATGCTGTTTGCATGCATCACGTTCTTACTCTGCAGTAAATGCTGTGTGTCTTTGATGTGTGGAATATAAGAGCTTTTGTAGAAGCTAGTTTGTGTATCTGCATCTCTCAGTCAATAGTGTACATTTACATTCTAGAAATGAAGGCTTGCTGGGTGACAATTGTTGTATTTATAATGAGTTCAGAATGTTTGAAGATGTGTGGCTCGTGACAGATACAGGAAGTGACTGTTCAGTGTGTTTTTCTTCTAACCCAAGTTTCAATACTTGTGTAATTGTACAAGTGTAAATGGTGTAAAGTGTAAAAACAGTCTACAGGCTCTTACGGGAAACAAGAACATCAGGGAAATTCTCTAGAAGTTTTATGCAACTATGCAGTGGTAACAGAAGTGTCAAAAACTGCAGTTTCCCCTGTGGCCTCTGGGTCTTACTCCAAAAATAATTTAATTTCCATAGATCTGAAAGAATAAGCCATTCAAATGGAGACATCATTATAACATATCCCTGGGATAGGTGTGTGCTTGCTGTTATGTATGTGTGTGATTGACAGCTGTGCTCAGCTCCACTGTTACTGTTACTGTGCCTGCATATAACTGTCAGAGTTGAACGGCAAACACTGATTTTGCTCATGCTTGTACTGCATGTGTTGATGTGAGAAATAGAGTGACATGGACAAGGGAGGTGTGCAGGTCAATACAGTCAGTCTGTAGATATTGTCCTCACCTCTTTGGCACACTTAGCACAGTCTAAGAGATGATGTAGTCTTACTACAGAAAACCTGGCTCAACAGTAAGAATAAAAACCGGCCTCTGTTTATATGAAGTTTGTATCGAGCACTCCTGTGTCTGCATGTGGCCCAAAGTTTTCCTGTAAAATGTTTGTCATCCAACAGAAACTGGCTGGTGCAGACAGCAACTCCACCAAGTGTCCCTGTTCAGTACCAGGTACCATTGCTCACTAATTCCTCTGTGCTGTGTTATGCTCATGAAAGTAGCCCCTTTGACCCCAGTATGAGGTCTGTAGTTAGCATACGAACGTGCGAGTACAGACTCAACTGATGGATGAATGCAGAGCTCAGGGAGCACGTCACATGAAGAGCTGAGTGCACTGAAGTGGAAGGCTCCTCATGTGCACACAACTGTCAATAAAACACTTTCACTGGCACCAATGCAAGAATGACTGGACACATTTAAAGTTGTTTTCTTTTTAAAAATGACCACAAACACATTTTTACATTGGCTGCTATGATCTGTTGTTTTAGGTGGGCCTGGTTCTCTGTTTTATTTTCAAACTTCTTGTCTTCTGATCTTTGGTTTCTCTCCTTTCTTGTGTCACACTCCAGGGTTTCTGGTGGCCCTGCATGATTCTATCTTTTGTGTGTTAACCATCCGAGTTATACTTTCTGTTTCATTTTGGTGGTGGTCTTTGCTGCCGTCTCGGGGGTTGTTTCCTGTCTTTTTCTTCTTCTTCTTGATTAGCTGCCCGCTCTCATTGGTTCCACCTGTGTCTTATTATCTTTAGCTGCTGTATTTAGTCTGGCTGCCCCCCCCTCTGTGTCTTTGACATGTGGTCTGCTAACCTCTGGGTTCCCCGTCTGACCTGTCCATGTCTTGTTTGGTTTGTATAGGTTTAGTCTTTTGGTGTCTTTCGTTTGCATGTGTTCATTCAGTTTACTCTGGTGGTTTCTTATGTTTTTGGATTTTGTAATTTTAGAAGCAGCTAGAAAAGTTTCTATTTTCCTAAGGAACCAATACCTTGTTGTATGTGTTAATACATAGTGATATAGACCAAGGAATAGGCTATTATTGGGTACACTGTGCAAAACAAATTATTTTTGCATTTTTAGTGTATAAATGTTACTCAAGATAACTAAAATGAAACTTCAAACCTGTTGGTCTATCTAACCAGTACATATTGAGATTTTTAACATCTCAACAACATGAGCCAGTAATGAGTTTCCATTGAGATGAGATAGTGACCAGTCGGCCCTTTTTTCCATGATCCTCTCCAGCCTGACCAACTTGCAATAATGCTGCTGCTGCTGCTGCTGCTGTGTCTGTGAGTGTCTGTGAGTGTCTGTGAGGTAAAAGCAGTTAGAATCTGAAAAAGGTAAAGTTCATGTACAGATAAAAGGAAATAACTCAGAATCACATTTGTGTGTCAGTATTTGTGTGTGTGTGTAGGAAGGCTGTGTGTGAGAGTTGAGCAGCAACCTTGCCAAAAGCAGGTTAAAGATTTTTGATTTGATCTGACTCACCGACCTACACACACACACACACACACAGCTTCTCCCTAGTCATTGTTGTGTGTGGGCACTTTACCCACACTGCCTCCAGTGGCGCTCCTTGCTGGTCATTGTATGACGCTGCTTGGCAGTAGCCTTAAGCAATTTACCTCTGGGATTATTAAAGTATCTAAAATAATGGTGGCAAAGTGATGGAAATGGCCCTTTAGACACAAATAACACAATAATATGTAAATAAATAGACAGGAAGCAAGAGACGGAAACACAACAAAGAATAGTAAATGACAAAACAAAATGGACTCCACAGCAGACTGACTCAGGACTAATGATAGTGATCTCAGCACATTTGATGTGTGTGTTTATCTGGTTTTAGGGGTCAGTGTGTGTTCATCCACATGCGGTCGCCTGTGTGTGTTGATGTAAATGTGTGTGTCCTGTCAGCCATGATCATGCTGAGACAGAATAATGCTGGAAAAAGCTCCCAGCTGTTAGACCTGAAGGTAAAGCTGCATGCTGTTGTGGTTTCTCTGAGTGTAGGATCACCACAAGACTTCTGCTGTTTTGTGTTGTGTGTGTTGATCACGATCAGTGATCAATTCAGAAGTTAAAAGAAAAAGGTGTGGTGGCCAAGTGGTAAGGCGTTGGTCTCGTAAACCAAAGATCATGGGTACGATCCCCATTCATGCCTTCAAAGATCTGTAGGAGGTTCCTTTTAAAGACAGACAAAACTCAACACCCATTGAGAGTAAAAACTATGGACAGAGCTTCCGTGACGTCACCCGTTCGTTTCTGAAGAGCGATTCTGAGGCTCGGTGGGAGCCGCCATGTTGGAAGCATCACGTCCGCCAAAACTCCAAATATGTACAAAGAGGGGGAGCGCGAGCAGAGTTTGGGGGGTGGGCGATCATGGAAGCGGGAAACTTATGCGTCAGCCGTCTGCCACTCAAGCGGCAACGTCTATAATTATGCATAATTGCCATTTTAACATGGGGGTCAATGGGAAATGACTCGCTTTTGGAGCCAGCCCCCAGTGGTTGCGGCATGAATTACAAGTTTTGACACTTCCGCATGGGCTTCAAGTTTGAACCCCGAAGGTTGCCGCCTGACAACACCACACAAAACAAAGATGTGTTAAACTGTGTGATCGTTGGCTGGAAGCACTGCTTCATGAACCTGTGTTTACTGTTCATTAAGCTTAGAGAAGTTTCAGGAGTATGTTTGAGGAGTAAACTGATTCAAGTCCTCACAACAAGTGTATTTCACTGCACAAACACACACTCAGCTGATGTGTCCCAGGAAATGTCTTTTTGTCTGACGTATTAGAAGATTCTAGATTCTAGATTCAACAACTAGACAATTATCCCCTGCTGAGACCCCCACAGGGTTTCTGTGGCTGTGTCTCCCTCATTCTTCATCCTATGTGGATGAAACCTTACAGTCATGCTGAACATTTGACTCTGCACAGATTGATGACATGCTGAAATGCTACAGACACTGCGCCACCTACTGGCCAGGACCTGTCTTTTGTTTAGGGGCCTTAAACAATTTCCCTCTGGGATTACTAAAGTACCTAAAATTAAAAAAAAATTGGCCATGCGTCTTTTTCGCATGGCCAATTTAAGATGACGTAGCGGCAAGACACAGTGTTGCTGACGCTGTGTCTCTAGTTTGTGTTAAAAGTGGGGACTTAGTGGGGATTTAGTCGTTTTATTGTTTTGTGCGCCATGAGACGGCTTTTGAATGTGGAGCAGGCTCTTCTTGGAACTGGAAGGCGCAGAGGGAGACACGTGGACAGCGTCTGAGTTTGATGACGTCATGATCCGTCATGATCCGATGACACCCTGGAAGTGTCAGGCCTGTGATGTGCCCCTCTGTGTTGTGGTGGACAGGAACTGCTTTTTGAAGTGGCACAAATAATTTGTGTGACACCTGTACTGCATATAATACTTACCAAAAAACGCCTGAGGCATTTACTGCATTCAAGGATAAATAGTTGTAAATAATTTTGTTTTTTGCTACATTTGTACATATCTTTTTTATTTATTTATTTATTTATTTATTTTATTTTTTTATAATTTTATTTTATTGCAGGACAAACAGGTAGTACATAGCTAGACGTACATCAAATATCAAAACAGACACATAACATGATGAACATGAGCGACACAGAACAGTACAAAACAGACAGAACAAAAGATAATAATTGTAGATGACCGTAAGTGGTGAATGCTGAATTCTGTGTGTATGTTCTGGAAAGAAAACCAAAACAGTTTCCCAAACCTTGCTATACGTGCATGTAAATATCTGGCCATACCTGCTTCCTCTATACCTGTTGAGAGGATTTAGTGTTGCTGGCAAGATGTTCAGACCAGATGCCGCCGCAATGATAAATCCTTTGAGGAACTGTTGACCATCAAATGCAACAATGTTACCCTGTGAAGTAAATGATAACTGCATTTACCTCAAGTTTGTGTTATTTGATTACTATAAAAATACTATACTATAAAAATATTGCTAATTATTCAACAAGAAGTTAATGTATGCATAATGATAGTGTCTGTATTGGATTTATAGTGTTTCAGATGTAATTATTCTCATTTGGAAGAAAAAGACGTTTAAAGAATCACATTCTCACTGATGTGTGGTAAAAATTAATTTCTCTGAGTTGAATTCTGAAATTCAGAACGCTGATAGAGATGCAATTTCATTTTCAATTGCAGAACTTGCAGGATGATCGGACACAGAGGGTAATGGAGAAGAGTCAGTGGGACCAAAGGAAGAAATGTAGAGACTAGATGAGTGTCAGCATGTACCAGAAGATGCATGATGCCATGCTGTTGGAGTATGCAGACACAGAGAGGACCACTAAGAAGGTAGGAATCACTTAATGTTGATTAGATCAAAACTAAGAATTATTGTAGCAAATGTAAATGTCAATCATACTCACTCTGTGTATGTATGTGTAGTCCTTCTGAGTACACAAGGAGAAACTTAAACAACAACAGAAGCTGAAAGGAGTCGATGTTTGAAAACCTTCCCAGCAAGGAATGTTTTCATTTTATTTACATTTCTATTGCAGATTATTATGATTCTAGATTGTACAGATACATTAACCTGCTTAGATTACATATAAAATGCATGTTGACCTCGTGCTGTGTATCTAAAGTCTCCCCGTCCACCTGCAGATCTTCCTATGAAACAACAGCATGTCAGCATCCAGGTAAAGTTTTCTAACAGGATGATTTGACTGTAGTTTTACTCAAGTGCACTGTTATTGTCATACATATGTACATATCATAATATTAAGTCATAGTGGTTGTAACTCATAAATATTACCGTATTTTCCGGACTATAAGTCGCACTTTTTTTCATCCTTTGGCTGGGTATGCGACTTATACTCAGGTGCGTCTTATCTATTAAAAAATATACAACTAGTTAGCCTGTGTCCTGACGTCCCATTACAAATATCATGGCAGCTGTTCTGTCCCTCTCCTGACGGTTCTCTTCCACCTCCAGCTTGTCCACACTTTCCGCGCTTTCCAAGCACATGTGACACTCGTGGTAGATAGGTCGCTAATTCCACACAGCTATAGCGCACAGTAGTCTTTTACTCATTTACAGGATGTTAATAGGAATTTCTGTGCAGTGAAGCTCATCATTTCTCTGCATGAGAACATGTTGAAATGCGTGTCTCACTCAATGCCCTGCAGCCACACCACTTAAGTTAAGAGGAATTCAAGAGGCAACATTACACTAAAAAAGTAGTGATTTATTTACACTGGCGCAACTAATAGTCAGGAAAATACTGTATTTTTTTTTTTTGAAAGAACAAACCCGAACAAACTTATTATACTTTAACGTTATGATTCAATGTTGAGCTAATGCCACAGCCACAAAAAGACATTTCTCCCAGCTGCTAGACAGCAAGCCTTATCTAGACATGGAGGACAGTCTCCTCATGGAGGACAGTCTCCTCATGGAGGACAGTCTCCTCATGGAGGACAGTCTCCTCATGGAGGACAGTCTCCTCATGGAGGACAGTCTCCTCATGGAGGACAGTGATATGCAAAGTGTTCAATCTTTGTTGACACAGTTAGAAGAAATCTTTGTTCATATCTTTACCAATGTCAAACTAAGAAGAACATGTGCTTTGTGTTGTTCTTCCACCGACTGAAACATGAAAAACAAGAGGTCATACATGGCTCTAGGGGTATGATTCTCGCTTTGGGTGCAAGAGGTCCCGGGTTCAAATCCTGGACGAGCCCTGGTGTTTAACTTTATTACATTGGAGACCAACTCCTTGTTGTTGACTCTTTTCAGTTCCTCTCTAACTACCACACAGCTTTACAAAACTAACAAAGTTCTATTCAGACTCATCCCAATCAGTTGTTTGATCAGAGCAGTTGTTCCACAGTAACACCTGCAGGAGGACGTCATCACCCAGTATGTGACCTGCACTGTGAGCTGTAAGGTCTTATACAGACAGGTGTGTGTCTTTCCTCATCAAGTCCAATCAGTATCATCAAAGACAGCTGGACTCAGATGAAGGTGTAGAACCATCTGAAGGACGATCAGAAGAAATGGACGCACAACAACTCTGTGTGTTTCTGTCAGTATGGGGAGCTGTGTGGACATTAATGAGGAAAACTGAACTTCAATGATTTTAGCAAATGGCTGCAATATAACAAAGTGAAACATTTAAGGGGGTCTGTACTTTCTGTACCCACTGTACATATTAGAAATATAGATTATTAAATTATGCGAGCAAGGGCTGAGCTGACAAACCTGTAGCATTGTAGTACACCAATTACTGACTCTGCGGGGGTGGGAGAAAACCCACAGTGCCGTCATAAGACGGTATTAATGGCCTGGTATGGAAAATGACATAACGGTTGTGTCTCAATTCAGGGTCTGCATCCTTCAGAGGATCTATGCGGTCTCGGAAGCCACGTCCTCCTGAGGATCCTCAACCATCGATAAATGCCCCAATAAAAAAATGCCCTAATAAAGGCGCTGATGGTCACTGCTATCGCAACTCTTTTCCTCCATTATATTGCAGGCAGTTTGTGACCATCAGGGCCGCTTCATTGAAACGCACGTGGGCTGTGCCGGGGTCGGTGCACGACTCCAGGGTACTCTGGCACAGCCCACTGTACAGGCGTGGCATCTACCCTCCTCCAGGGCACTTCATCTTTGCAGACGGTGGGTACCCATATCTCCAGCATCCACTCCCCCTCATCACTCCTTACAAGCGGCCTGTACAAGGTGTGGCAGCCATCATTCCAGGGCACGCTCCATCATAGAGCATGCCTTTGGAATGATGAAGACGAGGTGGCGATCCATCTTCCTCCAAGAGCTGGAGGTGCACCACACCCTTGTGCCTCAGGTATGTCACTACACAAGAGAAATATTGCTTATTGTTTAATGGTGAATAACTCCCAAAAAACTGAAAAAAAGAAGAGAGAAACTTTAGCAGAGAAGAACAGATTGAAAAGGACGGTGTGGCCTGATACGCAAGCCGGATCTGGATTTGTCCTGTTTCAGATAGCGTGAAAAAAAGAAGAGAGAAACTTTAGCAGAGAAGAACAGAATTAGCAGGACAAGAAAGAAGAGAGAGGGAGTTGGGATGGGAGAAACAAGAGAAACAGGCCAGTCTTCTTCTTCAGGTAGTGATCTGTAAACAGATAAAGAAAATCATTATTGTGTTTGAAACATAGAACCTAAAAGCTACAAAGTTTGTACTATTACAATGTGAAGCTTCAGCACACTGAGCTGCTCAGGTGAGTATCTTACTTTAGCATGTTGTGTATTTAAATATTTATCATTATGGAAGTTGTTACATGAATCGACTGTATTTTCCTTTGTGAAACTTGTTACAACATGTTGGCTCTGAAACATAGTTCTATCAGTTAAATGTCAAATATACCTTATGTTTTTCACATTATAACCTCATATATATTTGCCTTGAGTTTGTGCACCCATTTACACTGTTTACAGATACTGAGAAGAATAAATTAAAGACAGTAGAACAACCACTTTGTTGTGGCAATTTTCACAGCTAAATGTAAGAGCTACTTTCAAATGACTCCTCACACACACACACACACAAATAGAGCCCTGGTCAAATCTTCTGCATTCATTTTGCCACAGAGGAATTAATGTAAATGTATCCCTCATACAACACAATGAAATAACTTTATGCATTTTAACATGTAAGGGAGCACCCATAGTAACATTTTAGTGTGATGACAATTAAGCCAAATTTCCATTTACTCAGCAATCAAGTGCACAGCACAGCTTCTTCTGTTCTAGGTGAATATAAACAAAATGTTAATCACAGCTCTTTCTCCCTATAAAACTGTTTGTGTGTTTTCAAAGTGTAGCTTAATGTGCAAATGTCAAAAATAGACATATAAATCAGCCTTTACACAATGACTTACAAGTAACCACTAAAGCTCTAACACAGTGAAGGATTACAGCACGGAGCCTTAAATAATATGAACTTCAATCCAATGACAATACAACAGCAAATAATATTTTATAACCCAACAAAGGCTGTGACTTACTCTGACACTACTTCGTCCAGGAAAGCAGCTGTATTCAAATACAACAGTGAATACAGAGACTGACCGAGAACAGGACAAGCAAATATAAAAGTTACAAAATATATATATTTTCTTGGAAATGGCTTTGTGTGTGTCTGTCAGCATGAAGCCTGCATTTCAGTCATTTTAACCCACTGTCTGACAACAAACACTGATGGAGAATCAGGAACAGTAGTATCATGGACTTGGATGTTTGCGATACAGTTTATATGAGCAGTGAGCACGAGGGCCTGAAAGAAGCAGGGGCTGGCGACACAGAGAGGGAGAGACCGGACTTATAACTACTAAAACTTTGCTGGCTGCTTAACCTCATGAATGTGGCCACATTAACTCAGATAAGATACGCTTACATATCTTTGCTTGACAATGGTAGTAGTAAGTTAATGAAGTTAACAAGATACCAGCTATAGTCTGTTGAAACTAATGCTAACGCTAATGCTAGTGGCACAGATACAGGCATACTAATTCCCTTTGCAGCTGTAATTCCTATAACTGTAAATCATCTCAACTTATCATGACAATATTAAAAGACTGAAACTCAATGTCTGTTTATAAAGTAAAGGTTTATATTGATCATCCTTCAGGGACTCTTCCCAAACAGCTGGCTCCAGAGGCAAAACGGTTTGGTGTTGAGTTTTAAGAGTGACACCGTCAGAACCCAAACCATTTTTCCTTCTAACTGGTGGCATAATTATCTCAGCGAGATGGAAGGTGCAGACTGTTGGAGTTATTCTTTAATGATTATACATTTATTCTTATAAAAGTGTTCCTTATTTTCTGTAGACGTGTCGTATCATGCATTATCTTCTGTAGCCAGCTTGCATGTAAATAGCTGGTAGACAAGTCACGGCGGGGGCAGTGGAGCAACTTTACCAAGAAACGAGAAGGAAGCACACCACGGTTTCGAGAAGGGTGTCAGTGAAGATATGAAAAGAGTGGTTTCGATACTGAACAAGATGTTTCCCTTTTCCCCTTAGTAACAATGTTGTAAAAATAGGGCACTCCTACATTCAATAAAAGGCAGGCGAGCCAGAGACCGTTTCAGAGTGGCGTGGGAGATTGTAACTGAGCAGTCTCTGGTCACTCTCCTTGCAAGTAAAAAGATATCTAACTCTCTGTGTCTCTTTTGTACAGGTTGTGTAATACAAATGTTTGGGGTTTGAACCTAACATTTAATTGGTCCTTCGAGCCGGATTCCAAGATACCTGACAATTCCAGCGCGTGAGGGAGACACCAGGAAAAGTCAGTGGCCACTGCATAAAGACCCTTTCCGGGACTGGTCTCTCCCTTACGGGTTGGGGTCCGATGGTTGACGGAAAGTCCAGGAGACACAGACGAGTGTGAGTATAGATTTCCTTAAAAAGGGGGAATGTGTGAAAGACGCGCGCAGTAAAAGATAAGAAGTACAAGAGGATGGTGAAATCCTCTGTGTGTTGACAAGAGGATAGTGAGATCCTCTGTGTGTTGAAGAAGTGACAAGAGGATGGTGAAATCCTCTGTGTGTTGACAAGAGGATAGTGAGATCCTCTGTGTGTTGAAAAAGTGAATAAAACCCTGACAATTCTAGACTCTATCAGGTCAAGTAAAAAAGTCCGCAGGAGGGTAGACTCCCCTAGTTTAAAACGACTAGTTAAATTCTACGTAGGTCAGCGGAACCTGTTTGGCAACTGTGTTAAAATTAAAAGTAAAAAGTGAAGTGCACGTTCGAACAAAAAGGTGTGAAAGTGAATGTGTGAATGGAAACATAATTACCACTAGGTAATTATATTTCATATAAAACAACAAGACTCAAATGGTGAGCCTTTGTGGATGCATGTAGGCAAGAAAACTCCACCTGAAAAGGTTGAAGTGAGTTTTACCACAAAAGGTTATTGATTGCCATCTTGTTGAAAGAAATCCAGTGATAGAATACAGCAGGTATTAAGACCCACTGGATCCAACATCTAGATCAAAATGGGGAAGGGGCAAAGCAAAACCCGACAAAAGTTAATTGATGAGTTAACTTGTAAAGATTGGAAAATAGTTCAAAAGGCAGATGAGGCCGCGATAGAACCGTTAGGTCGTTGGATAAAAAAGTATAGTTTTAATGGTAAACTATCAACTACTGATGTAAAAGACCTACAACTCAAAATTAGGATCAAATGTAAAGATGATAAAAATAAATTGAAAAAAGAAGGTTATGAACACACGCAGGTCTGGATCAAAATAGCAGGACAGCGTGAGGAGGGTGAGAAGAAGGCGAGACGGGAGAGGGATGAGAAAAAGAAAAAAGGGGCAGCAGGCAGTGACAGTGTAGGAGAGAAACAGACATTGATGTTTCACAGGAAGGAGGATGATGAATTTAGTGGGCCATATGCAGAGGCTAGACAGCTGTTGCAACAACAGGCTGAGGTCTCCGCTCCAGACACACACATAGCAGCGGGGCCACCAGGGGGGCCACCCAAATACACACCTCTTGCAAATGCAATTTCACAGCCCAGCTACGCACCTCCTGTATTTGAAACTCCACACACAATGCTGACCCGTTCAAAAGGCCGTGTAGGAGACTGGTCAAAAGGCTTAACAACCGGAATACAAAAAATGTTTTCTCCGAAACCAAAAATACCTGATTTCTCACAAGAGAGAGAAGACACAGATGTTTTCCCTCTAATAGAATTACCTAATCCACACGCAGGCCAGGAGGGTGAGAGAGAGGTAATTAGAGTATTCAGAACTTGGACTCAAAGTGATGTTAAAAAAGCAGTTGAGGGGATTCCGCACCCTAAGGAGGATGTTGAGGAATGCATCACACAAATGGAAAATCTGCGACAATCATATCATTTAAATGGAGTAGAAGTTCAGCAAATTTGGATGACCTTAACAGGTCCTGACTGGTTTTATGTAAAAGGAAATTATTCCCCTACTGATGCACAAAACCAGATTCATCCTCCTGAGAGTGGGGAATTAAATGGAAATGTGAATCCGCTTTTAGACCGAATCAGAAACAGATATAGAAGGAGAGCAAATTACACTGAAATTGGAAGGTGTAAACAAAAGCCAGAGGAGCCGTTTGAGGAGTACAGAGTAAGGATGGAGAAAATTTTTAGAGCGCACAGTGGTCTAGGGATGGATGACGCTGATGATGGAGCTTATAAACAACAGCTAAAAAACGCTTTACACTCAGGCTCACTACCAGAGATTAGTGGGTGGGTAAGTCGTCATTATATAGGCATGAGCGGGGGAACACTCGCAGAGTATGTAAATCATGCCCTGCATGCGGAGAAAGTCATTAGCAGCAAAAAAGGAAAAAAGGAGTTGGTCTTCTATCAGGAAGAAGAAGAGCCAGCTGTGTTTTATCAACAAGCCAGAGGTCGAGGTCGCGGACGCGGTAGGGCCAGAGGCAGAGGAGGTTTTAGGTCACGCTCAACTGATAACCCCAGAGCGTGCTGGTCATGCGGAAAGGAAGGCCACATAGCGAGAGATTGCAGAAGCAATCCCTCCCCCCACAGTCACGGGACAGCATGACTAGAACATACACAGTTAGAAGGAGAACCTGAGGGAGAGGTTGATGAAGGAGAGGAAGTGTTAAATCTAGAGGATTTGTTTTTTGAGGAAAAAATAAGGCCAGAGATCACTATAATGGTACAAGGCACTCCAGTTAAATTTCTTTGTGACACTGGAGCGTGCAGGACCACAATTAGAGAAAAGCTACCGCACCTTTCATTGGGCCCTAATTATTCTACTGTACGATCAGCACAAGGTGCTATTAAAATGGTTCAAGAAACAGAACCTATATGGCTTAGAGACCCGAAAGGAAAATCATGTCAGCTATCAGTTTTGTGGCTGCCAGAATGTCCAGTAAACTTGCTTGGAAGAGATGCCTTAGTTTCTCTAGGCCTAGCCATTGTACCAACACCTGAAGGATTAAAAATGATCAGACAGAAACCAGATGAAGTATATGTAGTGCAAGGGACAGGGAAACCTAATTACTACTATACACTTGACGTTCCTAACGGGCCACCCATTTCTATGGGAGATTCTCTTATGAATGAAGGGAAAGGAGCGGTGAGGCAGGTTCAGGATCAAATGTCACCAAATGATTTGCATATCACCATGTGGTACACTGACCACGTTGATCCTAAGTATAAAGAACGTTTGGATAAAGTCACACCTGCTAAAGTGACAGTGACATACTTGTATTCTGATGGTATAGCAAATGCTGCAGCTGCAGTCACTGTACCAGATCAAGTTAAAACTTTGTACAGACAACACTGGAACCACATGCACATCTCGCTATGTAAACACACACATGCTAGATGGAGAGATCTCGGACAGCTAGTGAATAGAGGAGAGAAAGCTTGTGATTGGACAGCAACAGGTGTAAACACCTGGTATAGTGATTCAACTGAACTGACCAGAAAAGCATTATTCTGGACTGTGACTGTCCAAGCAGGAGTACATTTGGCTGAAACTGAAAAGTGATACATTTTCTTCACTGATGAGCAGGAGAATTTATTGAAACAAGTTCCCTCTGAACTATGGTCACAAGGACCCACGGATGTAGGACTAGTGAAACGAGCACAACCGGTAATAATCAGGCCCAAAACAGAACATCGTCCTAGAATAAAACAGTATCCTTTAAAGCCTGATGCAATGGAAGGAATAGAACCGGTAATTGAGGATTTAAAGAAAGCAGGTGTATTGATAGAATGCGCAGACTCCCCAGTGAACACGCCTATTTTTCCAGTGAAAAAGGCGCCTCCATCTACAGGGTGGAGGATGGTTCAGGATTTGATAGCAGTGAATAATGCAGTAATTCAGAGGTCTCCATGCGTAGCAGACCCACATACACTATTAAATTCACTGAATCCAAAAGCTAAATATTTTACTGTGATAGACATAAGCAATGCATTCTTTTCGGTACCAGTGCATAAAGATAGCCAATTCTGGTTTGCATTTACTTTCAAAGGAAAAAGATACACATACACCAGGTTGCCTCAAGGTTATTGTGAAAGTCCAACTATTTATTCACAAGTAATTGCTTCTAGTCTTTCCACTTTTGAACCTCCAAGTAAGAGTCAATTGCTTACTTATGTAGATGACATTCTTGTGGCGTCAGAAACAGAGGCAGGCTGTAAAACGGACACGATTGCATTGTTAAAACATTTGGCACAAGAGGGCCATAAAGTAAACAAAAGCAAACTACAGTTCTGTCAGGAAAAAGTAAAATATTTAGGACACCAGTTATGTACAGGGGGGAGAACAATACTGGAGGAGAGAAAAGCTGCAATTCTACAAGCACCCAAGCCACTAACAAAAAAGCAGATGATGTCATTTTTAGGTTTGACTAATTATTGCCGAAGTTGGGTGCCGAATTATGCAGAACTAACTGCACCATTACAGTCTTTGATGTATAAGGAAGAATTGAAAATGTCTGACAGCCTTAAGTGGACAATTGAAGCTGAAAATGCTCTGTGCAATTTAAAACAGGCCATGGTAAGCAGCTGCACATTGGCCTTACCAGACTACCAAAAGGAGTTTGTGCAAATGGTAGATTGTAAAGGATATTTCATGACCTCAGTTTTGACACAAATGCATGGAAATAAACTCAGGCCAATTGCCTACTACTCGACAAAGTTGGATGCTGTAGCATGTGCATTGCCTCATTGCGTGAGAGCAGTGATCGCTGCGTCATTAGCTGTAATTTCAAGTGCACTTTTTCATCCGTTACTTTTAAAAGTCCCTCATGCTGTGTCTGCCTTATTATTGCAAACCAAAATGACTTTTCTCTCCCCGGCCAGACATTTATCCTGCATGTCCATTTTACTCTCACAGCCACATCTAAAAATAGAACGTTGCACAGTGCTTAACCCGGCTACACTCGTGCCCACGGAAGGGGAGGGGGAGCCTCATGACTGTGAATCTCTATCAGAACAGACAGCTAAGAGCAGAGCAGACTTAAAGGACATTCCTTTACAGCAGGGACACACACTGTTTGTTGACGGTTCTTCTAAAAAGGATGATAAAGGAAAAACAAAGACAGGCTATGCTGTCGTAACACAAGATAAGGTTTTGAGAGCAGAGGCACTCCCTCAACATTTTTCTGCACAAGCAGCAGAATTAGTAGCTCTCACTGAAGCTTGTAAATTAATGAAAGACAAAATAGCAACAATTTACACTGACAGCCAATACGCATATGCAACAACTCATACATTTGCGCAACATTGGAAAAATAGAGGCATGATAACATCTACGGGAAAACCAGTAACGCATGCAAAACTTCTTTCAGAACTGCTACAGGCTATAAATTTGCCGAAACAATTAGCCATATGCAAATGTGCAGCACACACAAACGGGACTGACCCTGTTTCTAGAGGAAATGCATTTGCAGACAAAACAGCAAAAGAAGCCGCGCAGGGTGAAATCCATGTTTTCAGTATGTCAGACACTAACTTAAACCATGACATACTACGTGACATGCAACAACACTCACCCAACCAAGAGCTGGAACAGTGGAAACGAAAGGGGGCACAACTAAAAGAGGGAATATACACATGACCAGAAAATAAACCAATCCTACCAAAAAATCTATATAAATGGGCCGCTATATGGAGCCATGGGCAAACACATGTCTCCACAGGGGGGATGTTGAGCTTGGTAGCCAGAAAGTACACAACATATGGATTCAATTCCTATTCAAAAAATTTTTGCAGAGCATGTTTGATATGTGCAAAACATAATGCTCAAGGCAATTTGAGACCAAAAAGAGGACAGTTTCCAAAACCTAATTATCCGTTCCAGCACATACACATGGATTTCATAGAACTAAACAAAAGTGAAGGTAAAAAATACTGTTTAGTCATAATTGATTCTTTTTCAAAATGGATTGAACTATTTCCTACCAAAAACCCAGACGCACTAACGGTAGCGAAAGCTTTGTGTAAAGACATTATTCCTCGCTATGGGATTCCAGAAAAAATCTACAGTGATAATGGTTCTCATTTTGTAAATCAACTAATCTCTAACATAGGCAAAATGTTTTGTATAGATCTAAAACACCATTGTGCTTATCATCCACAGAGCGCAGGGTTGGTAGAGAGAATGAATGGAACAATAAAAAATAGACTTAAGAAATGTATGGAAGAGACAAACAGACCATGGACTAAATGCTTAGATTTAGTAAAGTTGTACATAAACATTACAAGTACAAATGGACTAACACCTTATGAAATTCTGTTTGGCAGACCTTACAGATTGCCTTTCTTTCAAAATGTGTGGGAAACTGATGACGAAAGTACTTTAGCTGACTACATGAGAAAAATGCTGGAGCAACGGAAAGAGGTGTTTAATCAGACCGATAACGATGATACATCCTCTGTGTTCCCACAGGATGACCAGTTAGTAGAGCCAGGAGACTGGGTCCTGATAAAAAGTATAAAGAAGAAACATTGGCATTCACCTAAGTGGGAAGGCCCGTATCAGGTACTTTTAACAACTGGCACAGCAGTGAAGGTTGCAGAAAGGAGTACTTGGGTTCATTTGTCTCATTGTAAGAAAATAATTAAACATGAGTAAAATAACTTTTGTGATTATAGCGCAGGCAGTTGCTATCATCCTCTGTATTGTAGTGTTAGTGCTGTGGTATTTGGCGTAGATTAGTGACTTCTCAAAACAGGCACCTCCAGAGCAAAGGCCGACTACAAAGGGGGCCGTAACCATAGGTTGCTGTCGTCTCAAACCCGGTGAAGATTGTCCACCACTCTGGGCAGGTGATTTAGGAGGAGTCTTAGGAATGTTGAAAAATGGTGTTGACCCCAGCACATAAGAGGATGGTAGCCGTAGCAGGAGCAATTGGACTCGTTGCTATAACTATAATCTTGCTATGGGAAAGATATGAGACACTATCAGCTAAGGAAAAGAGAGCGATCGACTTTGTTCCTGTACACCCATGCTCAGAAAAATATCGCCAACCTGACTTCAACCCAGAAGTAGTTTTGTGTTACAACTCTGTAGCTGTGAGCCAGACCATTGTTATTCCTAGTTCCGCCTTTCAGACTGCAGTTCATCGTTCACAGCCAAAAGACTATTTCGGACATACATTTTACCTTGATTGTACTCCCTATGGTAGGTCACCTATGGGTGACAGCGGGTCGTGGGGTACAGTTTTTAGATCTACTGATCTGAATTGGGCTCCAAATTCCTACGGATGGGCTGAGTGTGCCCATGAATTTAAGAGAATCATTTCTACTCTGATGGTCACTAAAGACAGTGTAACATTGAAGGTCAAATCTGGACATGTACTCTTAGACAGAGAAAACTGTAGACGAGTATACTTGTGTGCCTGGATATCAGGTCGTGATCCATGCTGGATTTTACGATTATGTTCCCTTCTGAGTGCAGGACAGGACACGACTTTCAACAACACGGAGGGTAAACTCGTTGTGGCAGGAGGCCAACCAAGGACAAAGACAATCATCATTAAGGAGGAAGATGGTGAGACGGATGAATGGTTCAAAATTACTACTGGCATTTCAGGATTTGAGAATAATTGGCTTTTAATGGCAGAACAAGCTGCCCAAGCAGCACAGGCAGATTGTGTTGTGTGTTTGAGTGCTAGACCACTCCTACAGGTTGTACCTTCAGCTTTGAATTTGACATGCCTAGTAAATGTAATGAGCTATACTACTCCGTCAGCAAAATGTTCCTTTTGGGATAAAATTCACCCTCTAACTCCACCTGAAAGGAAAAAGCCTAAGTTTTCTAACAAAGTAGCTGCAGGAAATTTCACATGTGTTAACCGTACAGGTACAGGTAAAAGACTGGGAAGACTGAATGACACACAATGTTATGCTGTGGAAACTGTGGGTGAGCACTTCAAGCCAAAATCCCGCAGCGACATCTGGTGGTGGTGTGGAGATGACAGATTGTTTGATGTATTACCAGCTAAAACCACAGGACTGTGTGCTTCTGTAACACTGATTCTGCCTGTATCCCTCATTCATCTCTCAGCTACAGATTTAGTTGAGAATGTTAAAAGTGTGATGCCTCATCATTGGATCCATACAGCTAAAAGGAGATCCACTAGGTCTTGGCAGGGTGATGACCCGACATACATAGACAGCATCGGAGTACCCAGGGGCGTCCCAGATGAGTATAAACTGGTAAACCAAGTTTCTGCAGGTTTTGAATCTGTTTTATGTTGGTGGTGCACTATTAACAAAAATGTAGACCGAATCAACTACATCCACTTTAATGTGCAGAAATTAGGAAACAAAACTGAAGAAGGTTTTTCCGCTATTCACGAGCAGCTTTCCGCTACCTCTTTAATGGCTTTCCAAAATCGTATTGCTGTTGATAATGTTGTTGGCAGAGAAAGGTGGAGTCTGTTCCATCTTTGGGGACCAGTGCTGCACGTTCATTCCGAATAACACAGCAGCTGATGGCAGCCTTACCAGGGCTCTGGAAGGCTTAAAATCCCTTAACAGCAAGATGAAAGACCATTCTGGAGTGGACACATCGCTGTGGAACGGTTTTGGAGACATGTTTGGCAAGTATAAACAATTGGTGATGTCCATCATCATGTCTATCGCTGTATTTGCCGCTATTCTCACCTTATGTGGATGTTGTTGCATTCCCTGCATTAGAGCATTGTGCACTAGAATGATAACCACCGCCATAGCACCTGTTAGAGCAGAGATGCGGGAAGTGTATGCTCTGTTACCTTTTGTTGTAGAAAATCCACCGGAGGATGAGGATGAGGATGACGATGACGAAGACATGGCTGTCTTCCTACCTGACTGAGATGATCCATCCCTCTGAGTGTACCATTTAAACTGTCTAAATGACTACATAACTGAAAATCAAAAGAAGTGGTTATGCTAAGGATAAATTGATAGAATAAATGTATAAACAGGAGGGAAATGTTGGAGTTATTCTTTAATGATTATACATTTATTCTTATAAAAGTGTTCCTTATTTTCTGTAGACGTGTCGTATCATGCATTATCTTCTGTAGCCAGCTTGCATGTAAATAGCTGGTAGACAAGTCACGGCGGGGGCAGTGGAGCAACTTTACCAAGAAACGAGAAGGAAGCACACCACGGTTTCGAGAAGGGTGTCAGTGAAGATATGAAAAGAGTGGTTTCGATACTGAACAAGATGTTTCCCTTTTCCCCTTAGTAACAATGTTGTAAAAATAGGGCACTCCTACATTCAATAAAAGGCAGGCGAGCCAGAGACCGTTTCAGAGTGGCGTGGGAGATTGTAACTGAGCAGTCTCTGGTCACTCTCCTTGCAAGTAAAAAGATATCTAACTCTCTGTGTCTCTTTTGTACAGGTTGTGTAATACAAATGTTTGGGGTTTGAACCTAACAAGACATTGCAGCAATGTTTAACCAACCAATGTTAAATTCAGAAACCACTGCAATTTGAGAGGCTAACATGCTCAAACTATTCGGAATTAGAAAATTCTGAATACAAGTTTGATAGAGCAGTTTAAAACTAAAAAGTAGCTTGAGTCTGTAGCTTGAAATTTGTAGGAGAAGATACATTTGGCAGATGACCCTCGTTGAAGGGCTCTCTCATGAACTTCAATGTTAAATGGCTTTTGAATTTTTATTAATATTTTGAAAACAAAACATATTTGAACAAATCCGAATACAAGTTTAATAGCCATTGAAGAGCTGAACAGAATGATGTCTGAACAGTTTGTGTAGCTGAAAGCACGTGGAACTAGTTACATGTCAAAGTTGATGTCAAAGTTGAAAGTGGTTTTGAAGGCTCCTCCATAGACTCCCATGTTAAAAATATTGGTATTGATATTGGTTAATATTTGAAAATTTATAATTTTGTGAAAAAATCTTGAAGTTGACCCGGAATGTCCTCTGTGAGATGAACATTTTGATAGTTAAATGGTTGAAATCGGTGAATGTATGCTGAAGATACGCTGCGCCAAAAAACGTACGGAAGAATAAGAAAGAAGAAAGAGGGTGAAAAACAATAGTTTGATTGTTGCCTAGCAACAGCAATCATACTAATCAACTAAAAACAAATGCAATGCATGATGGGTAGTTTTTAAATGTCAACATGTTTACATGTCTCCATGGTGATGTGAAGTGCTTTGATGACAAGAGTTCCATTCACAGTGTGTCTTTGAGCTTCTGTTACATACTGAGAGGAGACAAAACACAGAGAAAATATAAAGTCTGCAAAGTCAACATGACTCAAAAAGATGGGGAATTAGTTTACAAGGATCTCCTTGACCAGGAGCTTTTCTGTGACGCCGTCATCAGAGTGGAGGAGGTTGACTTTAATATCCACAAAGTCATCTTGGCGAACTGCACCCCTTACTTCAGGTGAACTGATTATCTCAATTTTAAATGAATGTGTTAGTAACCTTTACATAGGGAGACAAAAACAAGGATTTATTGTAGTTTATGATGTGAGTGTTGGAGATTATTCACTGCAGTCTTGTTTTTATAGCTCACAGTGTTTCAGTATGTTTGCTGATATTGTTGTGATGACTAGTCAACTGCTGGGAAAATGTTGTCAGCCTGACCTCATAAAGAAAGCAACAGCAGTCCTTAATGTTTGAACATGACAAAAACAACCGGTAAACAATTGTGTGTTAATCTGCTGGCCCCAGGTGGGACTTGGATGATAGGACATGTTTGACATGTTGACATTAAAGCATCTAATAGTGATTTCTCCCTCTATAGGCTCAAACTTATTTTATCTTAAACTTAAACTTGATGTATAATTTAGAAGTCATAAGTGAATTAGATAATGTTGCAGCAAGCAGATTTAGACCTTTAACTAGACTGTTGAATAAAGTTACCCGTAAATCCACCAGTTACTTGTGACTAATTTTAGTATCTATTTTAAAAACTGAAATGCATCAAAGTGGTGTATAATGTTGTGGAACTTTTTCTGTGTCTTTCAGAGCTCTCTTCACACGCTGGTCTGAACCTGACAAGAAAGTCTACATTATTCCTGACCTATCCTCAGACATGATGGAGCTCATCATTGAGTTTGCATACACCGGCTCTGTTAACGTGACAGAGTCCAATGCACGGAGGATTTTCATGGCAGCTGATTACCTCAATATAGTGAAGCTGGTGCAAATATGCTGCAACTTTTTTGAAAAGACGCTCTGCCCAGACAACTGCATCGGCATCTGGCAGTTCACAAAAACCTACCACGCCCCTGAACTGCACCTCAAGGCTTTCCACTATGTCCTCAGTCACTTTGAGGATGTGGCTTTCAGCGAAGAGTTCCTGCAGCTCTCAGCCCAGGATGTCAGTGACATCATCAGCTATGACAACCTCAATGTGAGACAGGAGGCAGCTGTGTTTGAGGCCATCATTCGGTGGATCACACATGAACCTCAGGAACGAGAAGGATACGCAGATCTTCTCTTGTCAGAGGTACTTTATATTATACATTATAATTTTCACTTTATAGGTTAATCTATTTCAAGACAGTGACTGAAGCCAACCTCAGCCCAATAGAGGGTTATCAGTTATTAGATGTGCTCCATGTCATGATGATGGCCAGTACAGCCATCCTTTACCATTTTATTGGCCAGAAGGTGCAATATCATCTATTCTCATGAGTGATAATAGAAAGCACCACAGACTACCAGAGTGACGCATTGTGCTCATGTGCATGCTGGTCTTCTGGGTGACTCTGAAAATGGAGAATTTATACAAATCATCCTGGAGGCCGGGGAAGACCCAGGACGCAGTGGAGAGACTATGTCTCTCGGCTGGCCTGGGAACGCCTCGGGATTCCCCCCAGAGAAGCTAGAGGAAGTGTCTGGTGAGAACGAAGTCTGGGTGTCCCTGCTTAGACTGCTGCCCCCTCGACCCGGCCCCGGATAAGTGGTTGAAGATGGATGGATGGATTATTATTAGTACAAGTACATAAACCAATAAGGAACATATACATGTAATGCTGGCTATTTGCATAAGCTTTGTGTGCAGGTTAATGCAACTCAGAAAATCAATAAGCTGATAATGATACTATGATAGATGAAGGGAGGAGAGTAATGAGAGTAATGAAAAACATATATTAAAGATAAGACTTTTAAGATGGCTCAGTCCATCCTGACCAGTGGTGGAGGAAGTACTGAAGCTTTGTACTCAAGTAAATGTACAAATACCCAGCAATATATATACTCAAGTAAAAGTAGAAGTGCTCCATTAACAATCCTACTTAAGTAAAAGTCTTAAGTACTTTTAAATGTACTTAAATTATCAAATGTAAAAGTACTCACAACTGAATATATATTATTGATTTCCATTGCGAAGGATCTGAACAGGTTAAAATAATCAAAGAAATCATCTTCAAATTAAAATGGACCATGTGTAGTTAATGTACATGTTCAGTCCAGAAACAGCTATGGACAGGTCTGTGTGTCATGAGGCAGGCTGTGGGCATCAAGTGAACAGAGAGGCTGCTGATAACAAACAGGCATTCAGCATGTTTACTGTGTCAGTGTTCCTGCTGTAGATTCATGTTATAATTTATGTTAATCAGACATTAATGGATGGACCTGTGTTAGCAGACAGCAGCAGACAGCAATGTAACTAGTTAGCTAACTGAGCCAGAGCACCGGCATCATGACTGAGGCTCATTATAGAAACACAGCTGGCAGCGTGACACCACCTTCATGCAGAGTCTGACCTCACATCAGTCCAGCACTGTGTTCATCACATGGAACAAGTAACTACAGACACTGTAGGAGGAGAAAGTACAGGTAACAGCTGCAACATGGAGTAAAAGTATAAAGTATGTAATATTATTTTTACTTTAGTAAAGTATAAATACTTAAAAATGTACTTAAGTACAGTAACGAAGTACAAATACTTAGTTACTTTCCACCACTGATTCTGACTGACTGCCACAATGTAGAACAAAGAGAATGAAGGCCTCGTTTGTTCCGGTTGCTAATAGCATTTCAAATAACTGACCATTATTTTATTGTTTTACTTGTATTTATTGTGATGTTCTTTATTAGGAACCATGATTTTTTTTTTATGTATTTTTATTTATTCGGACACAGTCTGTTAAGTTATATCCTCTTTATTCTCTGTATTGTTGTAGGTCAGGCTGAGCATGATCCCTACAGAGTACATACAGAGTCACGTGCTGTCCAATAAGCTGGTGACAGACAACTTGAGGTGCCAGGCCATGGTCTCTGAGGTCATCAAATGCAAAGACAGAATCCTCGGTCGGCCTCGTCTGCCATCTGCCATCATATTGACCATTGGAGGCTGGAACAGCAGCATGGATCTAACTAATGTAATCGAGGCATTTGACGTCCGTGCAAATCACTGGATGAACATAACAAAACTTTCTGAGCCTCCTCGTGCCTGTCATGGTGCAGCCTACCTCGGTGGGTATGTCTACTGTGTTGGTGGCTTTGCCCGGATTTTGATGCCCACCAATAGTGTGTGCAGGTTTGACCTGAGCACACGGACATGGCAAGAGGTGGCACCGATGCACTATCGCCGCAATTATGTGAGTGTGACTGTGTTGAACGGGTGCATCTACGCCATGGGAGGCTATGATGGGCACACAAGTCTCAGCAGTGCTGAGTTCTACCAGCCAGAAACCAACCAGTGGCTAGAAACTGCACCCATGCATAAGCAGAGGAGCGACGCCAGCTGCACAGCACTCTACGGCAGGGTGGGTGGAACACAGTGGAACATACCAGAGAACAGAAAGATCTGTTTACAAAACACTGCTGCCAGTTTGAGCCAACAAAAATGGCAATTTCTTATTGTTCCCCCCCACCCCCCCTTTTTGTATTCAGATCTACATATGTGGTGGATCTGACAGAAATGAGTTCCTGCAAACAGCAGAGTGCTACAACCCAGAGACCAACCAGTGGACCCTGATCTCTCCCATGAGCAGCCGGCGCAGTGGAGTAGGAGTCATTGCATACAACAACCATGTTTATGCAGTAAGTGCATGAAAGAAATGTGTGACCAGCTTTCATCAACGCTTTAAAGCGGCTAGTTTTTTATGTGACAATTGAATTGATAAGTGATGCATCTTCTTCTCATCTTTGACTCCAAAGGTTGGTGGCTTCGATGGAAGAGACTGTCTGCAGACCGCTGAGGTCTACAACCCTCACACCAACAACTGGCACAACGTGTCCTCCATGATGACCCCCCGCTGCAACTTTGGCATCGAAGTAGTTGAGGACCGGCTCTTTGTTGTCGGGGGCAACAATGGCTTCAACACCACCACCTCTAATGTTGAGTACTATGACAGTGAGACGAATGAGTGGTCTCAGGCCTGTGACATGAACGTCGGCCGCAGCGAGCTGAGCTGCTGTGTGCTTTCTGGTCTTCCCAACATGGCCGACTACACCATCCCTCGTGATTCGTGATTTCTGTAAATCTTGTATAAATAGGAATGAATGAATAAATGTATAAAGTGATGTAACAATACTGTCACAGTACCTGGCTGTAAATGTATATCATCTGTTTATTCCACTCTTATGCAATCTGTATGTATGTTTTAGGCTTGCAGTTATGATGTACACATCTGGATTACTAGACCTGTCCCATCCACCATACAGTATGGTACTGTTTGGGACCATGAGCTCTCTCTCACTTAGTGTCAATTACCTTTGAATTATAAAATGAAGCACTTTCTCCTTGGTAAAAGGAGTGTACCATTAAAACACTACTATTTATGTGTGGATCGGTTATCTGATTGAACATCATGAAACAATTTTCAAAGTTTGACAGGCTGAGTTTATTTTTTACCTAATGGGCGCTCACATCAAGCAGCTGTGGTAGACATTTTTTAAAATAACAGTGTACGACTTTACAGTTTTGACTTACTCTTGCCGATTTCACCGTGTTATGTTGAACCACAGTTCAATCATGAGAGACTCAGCGAACTGAATGAGAAAGATTTATTAAGTACAAATTTTGAATGTGCATTGGCGTCCTAGACCCCATCGTGAAGACCACATCCGGAAAGGGGGGAAAACGCAAGAGGAGAGGCTGCTGGATCATAAGATCCCCCCGGGGTCTAGACCTGGTGGTGGTGGAGAGCTGGAGGGCAGGAAATAGGAGGCCTTACTGGCGTGGATCTGGTGGTGCTTGGGGTGGAGGAGGGTTGCCGGGTTCGATCAGAAGACAGCTGGAGAAGAGACGAAGACTTTTAAATTTCGTGCTAAGCTGTGATTGGTCAGGAGAGGGATGGAAAGCGACAGCTGATTGGTGAGGGAGGTGCTTTCTATTAAGCACCTGACTAAGAGAGCGGAAGAGAGGGGGAGCAGAGGAGTGAGGGATAGAGGGAGAAAGATTAGGAAGCGGATAGGGATAAATGGTGAATGATGGGAAATAGAGTCTTCCTGATTGAACTTACGCTGAGAGCTACATTTCAATCAGGAGAGACTAGATGTTTAGATGAGAAATACAATGAATGAATGAATTGTGCTTTGGCTCTCTAGACCATGACCGACATCCGAAGGGGGAAAGGACAGGAGATGAGGCCGCTTAGACAGGAATCCCCCCAAAAGAAATAGAAAGCGAGACAGAGAAAAGGACTTGATACTTACAATAATCGTCGCAACCCAAGGAGGATGGTTAAACCTGCTAGCTAAGCTGGAGACAGCTGTGTGAACATGAGTAGAGTATGGAATGTTGGAGAGGTTGAGCATCTGCTGAGAGGTATGAACGAAGCTCGCTGGCTGTCAGATGGGGAATATGATCTGCATGAAACAAAGCCCATTGGCTGGGAAAATAGGGATATGAACTGCATGATTATGTCCTGTCTCCCTCTTCTTCTCCTCTCTCTCCCTCCTTCATCCTCTGTCCTGTCTCTCTCTTCTCCTCTCCTTCATCCTCTCTGTCCTGTCTCCCTCTTCTTCTTCTCTCTCTCTCCTTCATCCTCTGTCCTGTCTCCCTCTTCTTCTCCTCTGTCTGTCCTTCATCCTCTCTGTCCTGTCTCACTCTTCTTCTCCTCTCTCTCTCCTTCATCCTCTCTGTCCTGTCTCCCTCTTCTTCTCCTCTCTCTCCTTAATCCTCTCTGTCCTGTCTCCCTGTTCTCCTCTCTCTCCTTTATCCCGGCCGACTGGCAGCAGGAAAGTTCTTCCTTATGAGCTGGATCCTACTGAAGGTTATTTCCTGTTAAAAGGGAGTGTTTCCTGACACTGTTGCTCTTAAGCGGACAATTTCTCCGTGCTTACACTCGGTAATTCTGGTTCTTTCTATAGCAAGCTAGCCTGAAGAAGGTCCACTATAGGGGCCAAAACATTGCGATTAGCTTTCTTTACTGTGAATAAATACCAAGTGTTAATGGCAGAAGCGTCCTCTCTTCCTTAACATTTTGAGTATTATAGCATTTTTGACGCTGCATATCAGCAGTACTTTTAGTTCCATCCACAACACTCCACTTCTGAGACGATCCTACGCCTCCGTGACCAGAAGTAATCCACACGAGAGCTATCCATCCCGTGCCACGGGTGACCGCCGAGCCACCTACTACCGGAAACAGCAAGCCCCGGAGTACCGGACTTCAACACACTCCCCCTTCCGCCAGGAGCACCAGCAGGTAACCATTGGTTCAGCATACAACATCCACATACCCGCTACAGAGAGGGATGGCAGCATTATCATCCAAGGCAGAACCAGAGGCCTAACTTCCAGACACATAACTCAAATGCCCCATCCCAACACAGAATTCAATCCGAGGACCCAGACTTTTCCCACAAGGTCCGTATCATTCATAGAATTATTAAATCGGCGCACCATCTCAAAAATACTGCAGGTCCAGACTCACCCCCTATCATAAAAAAAGACCACACTGAATTTGGCCAGCTTTATCAAACCAGCATCACCCACTGATGCTACAAAGGCTGTTATTGGAGGGCAGTGGCAAAAACTGAGAATACACTGCACTCCTGATACTAAAACAACATTATCTTTCAGAGTTCCAGAACCTGGACTGGGAGGGTCCATTTGAGGTGGCCACTGCTTGGGCCAAAAAAAACTTGGGCCACAGACTAAAGCCCCCAGACTGAGACCAAATCTTTCCTGAGGTCTAACTTAACAACACATATGAGAAAAAAATAATTAATGCAAAACAAAGAAATTATCTAATTGGAGACTCAGAACCTAGACCCAGACGTTTTTACTTGCTCCCAAAAATTCATAAAAATCCGGCCAGTTGGACTAAACCCTTTGTAATCCCTCCAGGACCCCAGAATTTATTGATATTTATTTAAACCCACTTGCAAAAAAAAACACAAGAGTTATATCCAAGATACGTATGATTTTATTAACAAAATTAAAGATTTAAACATTCCTAAAAAAAACAAATCTTGTTTACAATAGATGTTGACTGTCTATATACCAATATTGACACTGCTGAGGGCATACAAGCAGTGAAGGACATCTTTTTCAAGTTCCAAGACAAAAAAAGACCAGATAATGATTTATTGAAATTATTGGGAATTAATTTGACCAGAAACGACTTTGAATTTGATGGGAAATACTTCTTACAAATCAAGGGCACAGCCATGGGTAAGAAATTTGCACCTGCCTATGCAGATATTATTATGGCAGCATGGGAGACTACAGCATTGCAAAACCATTACACTACTACAGATACTTGGATGATATTTGGGGTGTATGGACTTACTCTGAGGAAGATTTCACAGTGTTTCTGGAGACCCTCAATAACCACAATGCCTCAATCAAATTAAAGGCCACAACAGATAACAATTTGGTGAATTTATTGGACACGACATTTAAAGGCCCTAAATTTACAATTAATAACAAATTGGATATTAAAGTTTATTTCAAAGACACCGACACACATGCACTCCTTCATAAAAACAGTTACCATCGAAAACTCACATTTGCAGGACTAATTAAATGTCAATTATTATGATTTTACAGAATCTGCACACAGCCTGAGGATTTTAAACAGGCCACCAAGGTGCTGTTCTTGGCTCTGTCCACTAGAGGGTATTCAAGGACTTTCCTCAGGAGCATCTACAAGTCCTTTTCTCAGAGTAAACCCATCCAGATTTCTACTTCTCTGCCTCTCATCACCACCTTCTCGCCATCCACTACAAAATTGGTTTGGAAAATTAAGAATTGTAATTATATTATGGCAGCTAATCAACCGAATAACAACATAAGAATCATTGCAGCATTTAGAAAAAACAAAAATCTAAAGGACTACCTTGTAAGGTCAAAGGTCAAATCTTCCTATCCGCACAAAACTGGTCCACAGGATTCCTTCTTCAAACAGGAGAGATGGGTCTATGACTCCTACAACAGAAATGTTTACAAAACAGCCACATTTGGTAATATTATTTCAAAGAACTTTGAAAGAAGAAGAAATTTGAAATAGCATATTGTTAGGGACATAAAAATCTTCTGGATCCTTTCGTTCCTCTTCCCCGGTTCTTTGATTAAGAAGAAGTTGACAATATCTGGTCTCAAAATTACAATTTATTCTAACAGTAAAGTTAGTTCTGAGTAACACAGACAGAGATCTCTGTGGTTGCCTGGCCTCACAGCCAGAGAACAATATGCCATTCTTTGAAAACACCTTTTATCCTATCTTGAGATCCCATAAAATCATGTCCTCCCCTAACTCTGCACCAATGGGGTCAGCTCAACTGATATTTAGTTTACCTTATTTGGTAATGGTTAAACCTGAGAGTCAGGAGAAAACAAACAAACAAACCTAAGTTGAAGATAAGTTCTCCAGGAGAATGATCACTGTCCCATACGAGTGACTTTGTGACGCCCCATAAAAGCTTACATCTTCCCCCATGTACGTTTACTTTAAGTCCTAAAATCTCATAGGCTGTGGGTCAGATCTGGAGGTGACCAGGAAAACGAACTCACAGGAAGGGTGGGTCGTAAAATGGGGTCTTGGAGATGAACACATTCTTTCAATCAAGATCTGGATTTACAACCTTAGCTTGATATCAACCAGAGCTGTCTCCAAAGAGCAGAAGCAGTGAAGCAGTCACGTGGCAAAACAAAGTCTTTATTACAGGCCAGCAGGGCAAATGAAGCAAACTAAAAATCACACTTGCCGCGGATCAAAAGGCAAAAATTAACTAACTAAAAATCACACGTAACATGGAAAAGCCACTACAGGGCAAAAACAAGGCTAAATCTAAGCATGGCAAACAAAAAGCATGGCATGCATAAACCTGGTCATAGCGTCGAGGCATGGACACACAATCCCCTAGAGTAACTACGAGACAAACTGGCAGAGAGTGCAGGGAAGACAAAGACTAAATACACAAGGGCCAGGGAAGACAGGTGACACACATGAGGGCAGGGCAGGTAATCAACAAGGAGGGAAAACACAGGAAGAAAAACACAAGACAAAGCACAAGGAGGACAGGACTACCAAAGTAAAACAGGAAACACAAGGCAAGACTAGACAACTAAACACAAACCCAGGGAAACAAAACACCAGGAAAATAACAATAACTAAACACAGATTAAACTAAAAACCCAAAACAAGGAAAACAAAACCAAAAATACACCAGGTCGTGACACTTTCTAATCAACCACCCTTCCACTCCAATAAATCTGCGTCTTCTCACCCTGATTCTGTATTTGTGGATCATCTCCTCACCGGTCTCTCTCAAGGTTTTCATGTTGGTGTTTTAGCGCCTCTCTCAGTCTCATATGTGTCAAAAAAACCTTCAGTCAGTACTCCATGAGCAATCCATAGTTACTGAGCTTCTGGAGAAAGAAATAAGGAAGGGCTACATCATAGGGCCTTTTAAATCGTTTTCCCCCTTTCGCACAAGCCCCATCGGCATTGCCACTCACAAATACTCCGGCAAGAAAAGATTAATCTTTGATCTGTCCGCTCCTCACTCAGGTCCGTATTCCAGCGTGAATAGCATGATCCCACCCAAACCGTTTCCCTTCATTACAGCACCGTGGATAATGCAATTAAACTCATTAAATTAACGGGTCAAGGGGCTTGGCTTGGCTACTGGTGGTGGTGGTGGTGTAATCATGTTATACTGTTCTCATGCCCTTCTTTCTCTATCCTGCAAGCTTTCTTTATCTCTATAAGTTCCGTTCTGTCTGATCAAGGCTTTATAATCAATCTATAATAAAGCAATCTCTGCTCGCGGGCTTCATTCTGATTAAGCCACATCTATCACAACCTCAGCCACAGTTTTTTGTTTTTTGGGTGCTCTGGGCGGCACACCGGCTGAGAAACCATTGGCTCCATCTAGTGGGCCAAGTTGAAACTGCTATGTATTCAGATTGTTCAGCTCACTTGATCTGGTGCGAGTGCATGTGCTTCATTTTTAACACATGCTCAGTTATCTTGTTTTATTGGTTATATCTTGGAGCTGGAAGGTCAGGTCTTTTTTTGTCATAATTATTTATAATAATTTGCCTCTCAAGCAGGACACATCATTCCCTTCCCCCCCAAAGCACCTCCTAGTCACCCCATAGTCCCACAGCAGCCCATCACCAGTGTGGATATCCTTAGCGCTGCAAACAGGATGACTTCCTGCTGCCCACCGGGTAAATCCACCAAACTCGTGTGGAGTGCGATGTTGGGATTTTTGGGGGAGTGATTTTAACAGGACCCAGGCTCCCCACACCTCTGCACAAGTGGGTTTGTTCTGCCCCCATCCTGCCTGGATGCAGGCCTTGAGGGGGGTCTTGCCCTTCCTGCTGGTGGGATGAGCGGGAAAGCGATGGGATCAAGTCTTCTCCAATATTAGCAGCTGTAAAACAGAAAAGTTAGTCGGGGCCAAGAAACAGAGGTTATCATTAAATTCCTTCATATTTTTACATAGTAGGTGAGGATATTTTGTCAGCACCTGTTTCCACATTTTTTATTTCTTGCTACTTCTACTTCAAGAGTAGTATGTGAACTTAACATCATGTATTCATGTCTTACAAATGACCAGTTGTTGCTGTATTTTAAGATAAGATAAGATAAGAGATAAGATAAAACTTTATTAATCCCGAAGGAAATTCTTGTGCCAGAGGTATCAAGTTACATTAAATGCAGTTAAGTACAGAGTATAAGAGTATAAATGTCACTATAATCCAAAATAAGAGTACAGTACGCAGTATAAGCACAATATGATACATGGATACAAATATGGAGATGTAAGGTGCTAAGTAAACATAAACATAGACCAGTGGAGGGAATGACAGTGATGCCTGACATGATTATCTAGCGCTTCTCCCTACTGAAAGGGGAGGAGTTATACAGTCTGATGGCCACTGGCAGGAAGGACCTCCTGTGACGTTCTGTGCTGCTCCTCGGTAGTCTCAGTCTACCGCTGAATGTGCTCCTGTAGGACAGCAGTGTGTCCTGCAGGGGGTGAGACGTGTTGTTACGAATACTGAGGAGTTTCCTCAGTATCCTCCTCTCTGTCACCTCCACCACAGACTCTAGCTCCACTCCCAGCACCGAGCCAGCCTTCCTAATGAGCTTGTTGAGTCTGTTGGTGTCGGCCGTCTTCATCCTGCTGCCCCAGCACACTACAGCGTAGAAGATGACGCTGGAGACCACCGAGTGGTAAAACATCTGCAGCATGGTCTGGCAGACGTTAAAGGACCTGAGTCTCCTCAGTAGATATAGGCGACTCTGTCCCTTCTTGTATATTGCCTCTGCGTTTGTGGACCAGTCCAGTTTGTGGTCAATGTGGACACCCAGGTATTTGTAGCTGTCCACAATGTCCACGTTGGTAACCTTGATGCTCAGTGTTTACAGTCCTTGACATTGAGAGAATGGCCCCACAGCTCAATGAGACATAAGCTATTACTAGATTAGCCCGTTTTATGTGTTTTAGCTGCTAAACTTTAGCCGTGAATCCACAACTTGTTAAGCTAGGCTAACTACATTAAATCACCATTAACACCAGCACAACATCAAAGTAACCCTTGTAGCATACCTCTGACTGTGGCAGGTGTAACCTCGTCCAGTTTGTCCATTTTATGAGTCTGACATCCACAGTTTGTTGAGAATTATGATTTCACAGCAGCAGCAGGTAACCTCTAGCTTAAAGTTTAGCTTAACGGACTCCAAGTGGAAAAAAACACGCGACAGGTGGAATGTACCATATTCCAAGAGGGAGCGGGGAGGGGCACTAAGCCTAAATACCTTTAATTTGCATTTTTACAAACTATATTTGCGTAAATAAGGTCAAATTGCTTTATCCCAAACTGGGAAATGTTTTCTATTGCAGCAGCAATGTACAGGGTCAGTATCATCCTATCTGCTGGTAAAAGTCTTTCTCCCCGTCGGGGAATCGAACCCTGGTCTTCCGCGTGACAGGCGGAGATACTATCCACTATACTAACGAGGAACGTTGACAACCACCATCTGTCATAGCAGCAGCCACCTGGTGCGGTCATGTGTCAGCTGGGGTGTGACGGAGTGGCTACGTCAGTAACTGTGGGCAGACTGCAGGTGTGTGTGCACCCAGACACACACAGGTCCCAGCTGAGAGCAGCCGGACCTTCCTGTCCTCCTGTCCATCGCTGTCCAAGGTGAACCGACACCACCAGACCACAGGGCCATTATTTATTTAGCAGGAAAGAAGAAGATGCTCTGCAGCATTCAGGTGTGTTAACACAGTGCAGAGAGAGGAAGACATGAACAATGGTGTCAGAGCAGCAGCTGTTGCTGCATCAACCTGGAAATCAAACTGTTTATATATATGCACAAACTGTACGTTCATAAGTCACATGACATGCACACTAAATAAAAAGGAAACCACATATTTTTAAGACTCTTAGAACACAGACAGAAGTATGAATTATATATGGTTACAATCAAAAATAATTGAATGCAAATAAATGATTTTGTGGAATTTAAATCAAAACCTAAAAACACCAGAATCAGCAAATCACATGTTTGCATTACAGTGGTCCCTCCTATAACCAGTTCACCTCTCACCTTGTTTTTCTCTTACAGCTCATTGAGTTCTGGTCCGGATAGTCCGTAGACCAGTGTCAGTCCATCTCCAGAATGCAGAATGCTGCTGAAACAGGTTTGATCTTTGGTTTCATTCTGTAATACTGGACTTATTTCCTATGAAGGTTTGAACTCTGACAGTGTTTAAACAGAGAGAATGGAGTTTAAAGTGTGCAGTGAGGGGTTCACAGCCTTAAAGCATCTAGAATAATCAAACATGGAGCTGACTACTTCCAGAGCTCCGCTGTCATGGCTCTGCAGGAGGCCAGCACCTGGTCGGCCTGTTCGAGGACACCAACTTGTGCGCCATCCACGCCAAGAGGCTCACCATCACGCCCAAAGACATCCAGCTGGCCCGCTGCATCCACGGAGAGAGAGCTTGAAGTGTCCGCGGCTCCTCAAACCACAGCGGCTCTTTAAGAGCCACCTCAGTGTCCTCTAAAGAGCGGCTCCTCATCCTCTGCCTCTGCTGCTCATCACTCTGTCTGATGCACAGAATAATCAGTCTCTTCTGAAATAAATATCATCTTTTATCTTTTGTAAGATGCAGTGTAATAATACACATGATGAACTCTTCAAGATGAATAATGGTCCGTCTCAGGGACATTTATTTATTGGTTGGTTCAAGGATGTAATATCAAACTGACACCGAGGAATATTTAACAGGAAACTATAATAAATGTTTTACAATAAATACATAATATCATTTATAAATAGCTTTAATAAGTATAGGTTTATTATGTGTAAAAGCATGATGACCTATGGAATGATAACACTAAAAAACTCTGCTGCTCCAGGAACGGTACAGGCGGTGACTCCTGCAGTCGCCATCAGACTCATCATGTAATTTAACCACAGGGATTAATAAAGTCATTCTTGAAAATATTCATGTATTGTGTCTGTATTGCCATGTTCAGTTCGTAGCTGCAACACAAGCACAGTCAGAGTGTAGTTATGATCAGCTGAGAGCGGGAGGCGGTCCTTGAACACACCATGAGAACCGCGGAGACTCAATCCAAGGCAGCTCCTCTGCAGGCTGAATGTTCCGCTCGTGTTTTCTGTGTGTGGATGAAAGAGTCCAGATGAGTGTGGGAGCAGCGCTGCAGGCCGACAGTGAAGGAGCTGCTAGCGGACTGTGTCTCTTCATGTTCAGCTCATGTGGAGCTCTGATGATCTCTGCACTTTGCTGCTGGAGAGAGTCCGCGCGCTGCGCAGCGGCTTCTCCCTCTTCTTCCTCTCAGAGATGAAGTCAGACTATCAGAGCTCCATCAGAAGCTGTGATGAGCCGCATGTTGCTTCAGAGACTCAGAGGACAACCCGACACCTGCTGACGTCACTTTGTCCCAGAGTCCGGCTGTTGCAGCAGCATCAGACCCTGATGATGGTGCAGACAGACTTCTATCAGAGCTGCTCGCTGCTTCTCTCGCTGAGCAGGTTGAATAAAGTCCATCACTTCTGTTTGTGTCACAGCTGTTATCATGTAAACAGACACAGACAGAGCAACAACAGGGAGGCTGCTGTACATGGAGCAGCAGACCGTTAATGAGCAGATCACTGCTGAATAACAGAAGCTCTAGTTCAGCTCCACACTTCAGAGCTGCAGCCTCAGCACTCTGTTGTTTCATCATGTGACTGTTTACAGTCATGATAACCTGCGGCCGCTTTCTGACGTCATGTGATCGTTGTTCCTTCCTGCAGCGTCACACAACAGGGGACTCAACAAAGTCTGCACAGTGACAGAGAGCTGTGCGCACATGTTGTATGAGTCACATGTCCTGATCAAGTCAAACATTTCAACCATCTTCAGCAGTTTTAATTACATTTTATTGATGGAATGCAGGCAGTGAGATTCAGGGTATATAAATACAGTTTATTTTATTTCTTATATTTTATGAGCTCACACAGACATGAATAAACTCCATGAACTCCACAGTCCTCCTGAACAGATGCGTGTTATCTTAAGAATAACATGCAAAGAATATTGGAGAATACAGACCATAAATCCACAATATCCATCCATTGTGAGCGCGCCCCCTGCTGGAGACGTGTCCTGGTTTAAAGGCGTGGCTTCTGTGGACTTACTTTCGTTTTTGAGCTCCTGTCAGACAGACTGCAGCAGAACCAGCAGCTCCACACACGAAGGTGGAAACTTCTGGAAGTCAGGACTGATTCAGCAGGTGAGTCTGTCGATATCTGATCAATCATCAGTGTGATCACCTCATTGATCTTTACTGCCTGTAACTGATGGATCTTTATTGTAGTAAGTCCCTGAAACGCGGAACCAACAACAAGCGTCTCTGTTGATCGTTCTCTCTGTAAGGTTCAGCAGCTTCATTTGCTCTGAAACTCAGATCGACTCGTTCAAAGCTTCAAGCGGAGAAAAGGTCGCTTTATTCTGACTTTATCAGATCAGTCTGTTTCCGGTTTGACGCGCCTGTGCTGCGCAACAGCCGCGCGCCACGTTACGTAAGTTTGGTTGGTTTAAAGTTCATGGTGCGTTCAGGTGCATCTGGTTGAATTGAGTTCAGATGATTCTTATGACTAAAACTAAAACATTTATAAATGCATCAATTTGTCATGTTTTATTTTTCATGAATTCATATCGATGATTGAAACTCATCAGAAGAAACATTTTCTCTTCAAGGGTTCATAAATATGTGAATCTAATATTTGCCATGAGGAGAAGTGTGTCAGTCCTCAGAGCTCAGACAGTAGCTGCTCATGTGTTTGTCCTTTCTATAGAAAACAGTCCACAGACTGTTACAGAGGAAGGTCTCAGTGCTTCACTCAGTCTGTTCACACTGTGACAGAAACACACATGAACACATGTTCATTTATTCACATGTTCACACATGGAGAGAAGTGACAGAATTCTGAAGCAAACACTGAATGTGTGTGAGCACTGTTCCACTTACAGCATGTGACATCAATAATAACAGCATCAGAGATGTTGGTGTGTTTACAGACTCACCAAAATAAAAGCCTGAGAACCAAACCTGGTCTGAGGCTCTGATGCTAAGCTAACAGCATGATTAGCCTGTTAGCATCTACATGAAGGATCAATAACAACATGCTGACTGTGTGTTTCTGTGTCATGTTGCTGTGTTTGTGTGAAGGTGTGAGCTCTGCTATGAGTCAGTGTGAGGACAGAGAGGAGGGAGTCCCTCCCTCTAAAAGCCCTCTGTGTGGGGACCATGAGAGCCGGACCAAAGCTCAGAGGTAAGAGGACCGTCTCTGACTGTCCATGACTCTTCTCCATGTCAGAGCTCACACTCACATTATTCACACATCTGTGTGTTCAAGAACAAAGCAGCAGCACACTGCACACTCTGCTGGACCTGGACCTGGACCTGGACCTGGACCTGCCAGCTGTGTGTCCATGAAGAGTGATCGGTCAAAGGATCAGCCCCCTCTTTTCAAAGCTGTTGATCCATCTGAGGGTCAAAGGTCAGAGTTAATGTCACAGCTGCAGTTTGTTTCCATCATTATTAAACATTTAAAGTGTAACATGATGTTCAGCATCATTTTTCCAGAAGAAGCTCAGTCAGTGTTTGTGATTCTATCAGGATCCAGGATGTGAGAGCAGACTCTGCTGGACCTGGACCCAGCTGTGTGTCCATGAAAAGTGATTGGTCGATGATTGAGCCCATTAGTTTCAAAGCTGATCAGCCATCTGATGATCAAAGGTAAGAATCACTCTGGAAGTGTCTCCATGCTGTGATGAGCTCTGCTGGACTCTTGGGGTTGTATGTGTCTGTTTGCTCTGCAGGTGGTTGATGGTTTGGAGCATCTGTAGCACAGAGTAATGCATATTTACAGTGCTGCTTCAAAGTGTATGAATCATTTAAAATCTTCTATATGTCTGCATAAATATGACTTAAACATCTGCCTCACTGTACTAGAAAGGCAGCCCACTGAAACAAAGTATGGAAAGACATTTCAGTAATAAAACATTTAAATAAATGATAGATTCATACACTGTATGTAAATATTATACTAACAGACGATGCTCCGCTAGTACATTAGGCTAATACAGCAATACTGTGTATTTGAACTCTTAAAACTAGCTGATGGCGAGTAAAGGATCCATACTTCAGTTCAATGTGAATCAGTCTGTCATTAACAGATTCATTTTAGCAGACCGTAGCTAAAACTGACATCATGACTGACACACAGTATGCAGCATGACACCTTCACTCTTCATCTCCATCTGGACTCATCTGAACCACATGCAGTCCAGCAGTAAAGTTTATTTGTCGACCTGCAGAATTCAGCATTGATCGTGTTTCGGGTCATATTTATGCAGAAATATAGAAAGTTTGACCAACTTCCCAAAACTACTGTAGCTGTCAGCCTATATGTAGCTAGGAGCTAGTCTCCTCCTCCTCAGATTCCCAGGGTCCTGGTTTGGATTTTTGCACGTACCTCACACTGCTGATTATTCTGACTTGAACACAGCCTGTGCAGAACTTTAAGGTGGCTTCTGTTCTTCGGTATTTCTGGTTGAATTTGGTCAAATTGTGATCAAATAAATTGTGTGATAACAGTCTTTCAGTCTCTTGTAGTGGCCATCATGGACACTGATCCAGCTCTGTGTCCATGAAAAGTGAACATTTCAAAAATGTTGATACCACTTTAAGTCCTGTTTCTGTAACTTAGCATCCATCCATCCATCCATCTTCTACCGCTTATCCGGGGCCGGGTCGCGGGGGCAGCAGTCTAAGCAGGGACACCCAAACTTCCCTCTCACCAGACACTTCTTCCAGCTCCTCTGGGGGAATCCCGAGGCGTTCCCAGGCCAGCCGAGAGACATAGTCTCTCCACCGCGTCCTGGGTCTTCCCCGGGGCCTCCTCCCAGTGGGACATGCCCGGAACACCTCCCCAGGGAGGCGTCCAGGAGGCATCCGAACCAGATGCCCGAGCCACCTCAGCTGGCTCCTCTCGATGTGGAGGAGCAGCGGCTCTACTCCGAGCTCCTCTCGGGTGACTGAGCTTCTCACCCTATCTCTAAGGGAGCGCCCAGCCACCCTTCGAAGGAAACTCATTTCGGCCGCCTGTATTCGCGATCTCATTCTTTCGGTCACTACCCAAAGCTCATGACCATAGGTGAGGGTAGGAACGTAGATTGACCGGTAAATCGAGAGCTTCGCCTTCCGGCTCAGCTCCTTCTTCACCACAACAGACCGGTACAGCGACCGCATTACTGCGGAAGCTGCACTGATCCGTCTGTCAATCTCCCGCTCCATTTTTCCCTCACTCGTGAACGAGACCCCGAGATACACAAACTCCTCCACTTGGGGCAGGAACTCTCCTCCGACCCAGAGAGGACAGACTACCTTTTTCCGGTCGAGAACCATGGCCTCAGACTTGGAGGTGCTGATTCTCATCCCAGCCGCTTCACACTCGGCTGCAAACCGTCCCAGTGCACACTGGAGGTCCCGGCTCGATGAAGCCAACAGGACAACATCATCTGCAAAAAGCAGAGATGAAATCCTATGGTTCCCGAACCAGATCCCCTCCGGTCCCTCGCTGCGCCTAGAAATTCACTCCATAAAAATTATGAACAGAACCGGTGACAAAGGGCAGCCCTGCCGGAGTCCAACATGCACTGGGAACAGGTCTGACTTACTGCCGGCAATACGAACCAAACTCCTGCTCCGGCCATACAGGGACCTAACGGCCCTCAGCAGAGGGCCACGGACCCCATACTCCCAGAGCACCTCCCACAAGATGCCGTGAGGGACACGGTCGAACGCCTTCTCCAAGTCCACAAAACACATGTGGACTGGTTGGGCGAACTCCCATGAACCCTCCAGCACCCTGCGGAGGGTATAGAGCTGGTCCAGTGTTCCGCGGCCAGGACGAAAACCACATTGCTCCTCCTTAATCCGAGGTTCGACTATAGGCCTAATTCTCCTCTCCAGTACCCTGGCGTAGACCTTCCCAGGGAGGCTGAGGAGTGTGATCCCCCTGTAGTTGGAGCACACCCTCCGGTCCCCCTTTTTAAAAAGAGGGACCACCACCCCGGTCTGCCAGTCCAGCGGCACTGCCCCCGATTGCCACGCGATGTTGCAGAGGCGTGTCAACCAAGACAGCCCCACAACATCCAGAGACTTAAGGTACCCAGGGCGAATCTCATCCACCCCCGGTGCCTTGCCGCCGGGGAGCTTTTTGACTACCTCGGCAACTTCAGCACAGGTGATGAACGAGTCCACCACTGAGTCATCAGCCTCCGCTTCCATAATGGAAGGCGTGTTGGTGGGATTGAGGAGGCCCTCAAAGTACTCTTTCCACCGTCCAACCACCCCCTCAGTCGAGGTCAACAGCTCCCCACCTCCACTGAATACAGTGTTGGCAGAGTACTGCTTCCCCCTCCTGAGGCGCCGGACGGTTTGCCAGAATCTCTTTGAGGCTGACCGATAGTCCTCCTCCATGGCCTCCCCGAACTCCTCCCAGGCCCGAGTTTTTGCCTCTACAACTGCCCTTGCTGCAGCACGCTTGGCCTGCCGATACCCATCAGCTGCTTCAGGAGTCCCACAAGCCAACCAGGCCCGATAGGACTCCTTCTTCAGCTTGACGGCATCCCTGACCTCCGGTGTCCACCACCGGGTCCGGGGATTGCCGCCACGACAGGCACCAGAGGCCTTGCGGCCGCAGCTTCGGACAGCTGCATCGACAATGGAGGTGGAAAACATAGTCCACTCCGACTCAATGTCTCCAGCCTCCCTCGGAATCTGGGTGAAGCTCTCCCGGAGGTGGGAGTTGAAGATCTCCCTAGCGGAGGGTTCGGCCAAACGCTCCCAGCAGACCCGCACAGTACGTTTGGGCCTGCCGGGCCCGTCCAGCCTCTTCCCCCGCCAACGGATCCAACTCACCACCAGGTAGTGATCAGTTGACAGCTCAGCCCCTCTCTTCACCCGAGTGTCCAAAACACAAGGTCGAAGGTCGGCTGACACGATTACAAAATCGATCATCGACCTCCGGCCTAGGGTGTCCTGGTGCCAGGTGCACCGATGGACAACCTTGTGCTCGAACATGGTGTTCGTTATGGACAAACCATGCCCAGCACAGAAGTCCAATAACAAAACACCACTCGGGTTCAGATCGGGGAGGCCGTTCCTCCCAATCACGCCTCTCCAGGTGTTACTGTCACTGCCCACGTGGGCGTTGAAGTCTCCCAGCAAGATGACAGAGTCCCCGGTTGGGGTGCCATCCAGCACCCCTCCCAGAGACTGTAAGAAGGTCAAGTACTCTACACTGCTGTTCGGCGCATACGCCGAAACCACAGTGAGAGACCTCTCCCCAACCCGGAGGCGCAGGGAGGCGACCCTCTCACATACTGGGGAAAACTCCAACACATGGCAGCTAAGCTGTGGGGCTATAAGCAAGCCCACACCAGCCCGCCGCCTCTCACCATGGGCAACTCCAGAATAGAAGAGAGTCCAACCCCTCTCAAGGAGTTGAGTTCCAGAACCCAAGCTGCGCGTGGAGGCGAGCCCGACTATATCTAGTCGGTACCGCTCGGCCTCCCGCACAAGCTCAGGCTCCTTCCCCCCCAGCGAGGTGACATTCCATTTCCCCAGAGCCAGTTTCTGTGTCCGGTGATCAGGTCGCCGAGGCCCCCGCCTTCGACTGCCACCCAATCCACTCTGCACCGGCCCCTTACGGTTCCTCCCACCGGTGGTGGGCCCATGGGAGGTCGGCCCCACGTCGCTGCTTCGGGCTAAGCCCGGCCGGGCCCCGTGGGGAAAGGCCCGGCCACCAGGCGCTCGCATTCGAGCCCCAACCCCGGGCCTGGCTCCAGGGTGGGGCCCCGGCTGCGCCATACCGGGCGACGTCACGGTCCTTGATTTTACTTGCCTCATAAGGGGGTTTTTGGACCGCTCTTAGTCTGGCCCATCACCCAGGACCTGTTTGCCTTGGGAGACCCTGCTGGGGGCATTAAGCCCCCGACAACATAGCTCCTAGGATCATCTGGGCACTCAAACCCCTCCACCACAGTAAGGTGGCGGTCCATGGAGGGGTAACTTAGCAGAGTTCTTCAATGATCATGTGGGTCTGCTTGGCTCTGTAAAAGACCCATAAGCAGGTCTGTGTTTGTAGATGTATAATAGAAAGTATCAGTATGTATTTATGTTGTCATGTTATCATCTCATGGTGGTTTCTGAAGGCTTTAAGTAAAGGAAATAACAAAGGTCTGCAGTGTGATGATATAGACTCTATATCATCACACTGCAACATTGTCTGACTGCATTCATTACAAACCCATCCTGCTGCACATCGTTTAATGTTAAAGAAAGAGAAACGTGGTGAGTGTTGCCCCAGGTGAACATTACCTGCATTGAAAACTGACAATAGATATTACTGAAACATATGAACATGTGGACATAGGGGAAGCTAATAAGACACAAGCTAGACATCAGTTCAGACCTTTGACTTGGAGCAAATGTGAACAGCTGGACCTCAGGGACTTTAATTGAACCCCCCTGGTCTAAATCAATGTAAACATATGATGACAGTGGAAGTGGAATGGAACTCTTAAAGCTGTGCTTCAGTCATTAAAGCAGCAGCAACAGGTTCAACATGAGCTGGATGTGTGGAGTTGGGATAGTTTTCATTTTTTAATACAACAATGCTTGTTTGTCACCAGTCTGTTGACTGTTGTGTATCTGTTTAAAGTGAAAACACATCAAAACACTTAGTGAAGTGATTGTGTTGTTAAATGCTGATGTTTCTGTCACAGACTGCAGCAACCCAGTGTTCAGACTCCTGCTCAGGACGCCATATTTATGGTGAGTGAAAACAGCTTCTAACTACAGTAGAACACAACAGTCCTGGTGCTCTACAGAGACCCAGAGCCTGACCCCTGAGCAAGCATTCACAGAGACAGAACTGTGGTAGTAATACTTATAACTACAGCAGCTGTGCATACACAACGCTTCATATCTAATGTTGTAGATTCAAGTAATACATGTATGAACAAAAGCTGTAATATCATGAAACACTAAACTGTTATTCTGCTCCTCAAAGTCTGAGAGTTTATACTCTGTTGTTCTGTTCCAGCTGCTGGAGGAGAACATTGTCAGGTTTGTGAAGGATGAGCTGAAGAAGATCCAGAAGCTCCTGAGTCCAGATTACCCAGAATGCTCAGAGAGTCAGAGGGAGGATGAGGAGGATGAAGAGCAGAGGAGCAGCAGAGAGTCATTAGTGCAGATCACAGTGCACTTCCTGAGGAGGATGAAGCAGGAGGAGCTGGCTGAGCGTCTGCAGAGCAGTAAGAGGATTTGAAGAGCTTTAACATGATGGAAAGAGGAAATGAAGTTTACGTTTACACACTCTGCTGTTAATATGATGCAGACATCTGTGAATTCTTCTGACTGAAAACACAAACTGTTTGTCTACAACTGATGAACAGATTTCATGGAGACAGAAAATATTTGACACATTTATTGTAGCGTTCACTTATTAATGACAGTTATTGTTTGTTTAGGAACTCCTGCTGCAGAGTGTGGACGTAAACTCAAGTCTAACCTGAGGAAGAAGTTCCAGTGTGTGTTTGAGGGGATCGCTAAAGCAGGAGAGCCGACCCTTCTGAACCAGATCTACACAGAGCTCTACATCACAGAGGGGGGGACTGCAGAGGTCAATGAGGAACATGAGGTCAGACAGATTGAAGCAGCATCCAGGAAAGCACACAGACCAGAAACCCCCATCAGACCAGAAGGCATCTTTAAAGGCTCACCTGGAAGACAGGAACCAATCAGAACAGTGATGACACAGGGAGTGGCTGGCATTGGGAAAACAGTCTTAACACAGAAGTTCACTCTGGACTGGGCTGAAGACAAAGCCAACCAGGACATCCAGTTCACATTTCCATTGACTTTCAGAGAGCTGAATGTGCTGAGAGAGAGAAAGTTCAGCTTGGTGGAGCTTGTTCATCACTTCTTCACTGAAACCAAAGAGGCAGGAATCTGCAGCTTTCAGCACCTCCAGGTGGTCTTCATCTTTGATGGTCTGGATGAGTGTCGACTTCCTCTGGACTTCCACAACAATGAGACCCTGACTGATGTCACAGAGTCCACCTCAGTGGATGTGCTGCTGACAAACCTCATCAGGGGGAAGCTGCTTCCCTCTGCTCTCCTCTGGATAACCACACGACCTGCAGCAGCCAATCAGATCCCTTCTGACTGTGTGGACGTGGTGACAGAGGTCAGAGGGTTCACTGACCCACAGAAGGAGGAGTACTTCAGGAAGAGGTTCAGAGAGGAGGAGCAGGCCAGCAGGATCATCTCCCACATCAAGACATCACGAAGCCTCCACATCATGTGCCACATCCCAGTCTTCTGCTGGATCACTGCTACAGTTCTGGAGGACATGTTGGAAACCAGAGAGGGAGCAGAGCTGCCCAAGACCCTGACTGAGATGTACATCCACTTCCTGGTAGTTCAGACCAAATTGAAGGAGGTCAAGTATGATGGAGGAGCTCAGACAGATCCACAGTGGAACAAAAACAACAGGAAGATGATCCAGTCTCTGGGAAAACTGGCATTTGATCAGCTGCAGAAAGGAAACCTGATCTTCTATGAGTCAGACCGGACAGAGTGTGGCATCGATATCAGAGCAGCCTCAGTGTACTCAGGAGTGTTCACACAGGTCTTTAAAGAGGAGAGAGGCCTGTACCAGGACAAGGTGTTCTGCTTCATCCATCTGAGTGTTCAGGAGTTTCTGGCTGCTCTTCATGTCCATCTGACCTTCATCAGCTCTGCTGTCAACCTGCTGGAACAACAACAAACAACATCTGTGGAGTCTGAGGGCTTTAGAGACAAACGTAAACTAAGACACCTCCACCAGAGTGCTGTGGACAAGTCCTTACAGAGTCCAACTGGGCACCTGGACTTGTTCCTCCGCTTCCTCCTGGGTCTTTCACAGGAGACCAATCAGACTCTTCTACGGGGCCTGCTGACACAGACAGGAAGTAGCTCACAGACCAATCAGGAAACAGTCCAGTACATCAAGGAGAAGATCAGTGAGAATGTGTCTGCAGAGAGAAGCATCAATCTCTTCCACTGTCTGAATGAACTGAATGATCGTTCTCTAGTGGAGGAGATCCAACAGGCCCTGAGATCAGGACGTCTCTCCACAGATAAACTGTCTCCTGCTCAGTGGTCAGCTCTGGTCTTCATCTTACTGTCATTAGAAGAAGATCTGGAGGTGTTTGACCTGAAGAAATACTCTGCTTCAGAGGAGGCTCTTCTGAGGCTGCTGCCAGTGGTCAAAGCCTCCAACAAAGTTCTGTAGGTGGATTTATGAACCATTTCAAACATGGTTGATTTTTATATGAACAACAAAACATTGACTTTGTGTTCAATCTTTTTTTTCTCAGACTGAGCAGCTGTAACCTCTCAGAGAGAAGCTGTGAAGCTCTGTCCTCAGTCCTCAGCTCCCAGTCCTCTAGTCTGAGAGAGCTGGATCTGAATAATAATGACCTGCAGGATTCAGGAGTGGAGCTTCTTTGTGCTGGACTGGAGAGTGCTCACTGTGGTCTGAAATCACTGAGGTCAGGTTCTGGTTGTTGATCATTTAAATGCATACCTTAACATTATGTTTGAAGCTTTTCTACATGCAGTTCAAGTGTTGACATGTGGAGGCTTTCAGATTGACACTAATGTGCACTGAATTCTACACAAGTAAAAAGATCTTTATTGTCATTATTTACAACAAAATGTGTAATTGGTTTGTATTCAGTCATTCATTCATTAATAACAACTAATTTGCATTTCTTTCAGACTGAGCAGCTGTAACCTCTCAGAGAGAAGCTGTGAAGCTCTGTCCTCAGTTCTCAGCTCCAAGTCCTCTAGTCTGAGAGAGCTGGATCTGAATAATAATGACCTGCAGGATTCAGGAGTGAAGCAGCTGTCTTGTGGACTAGAGAGACTGGAGGCTCTCAGGTGAGGATACAGCTTTTTGATCATCAGTTAAATTCTGCTTCATGTTCATGTTGACACTAACGTGCACTGAATTCTACACAAGTAAAAAGTAGGGGTGGGCGAATCGATCTAAATATCGATAATATCAATGTCTAGGTAGCTTATTTAAAGAAGTGAAAGTTTAGATTGAGTAATCTGCAGCATTATTTAATGGTGTCTTTCTGAGTGTGGTGATAAGATTTTAGCAAAATGAGTAAACTGTGACCATATATTACTCAAATTCCAAAATATATCTAATAACAAATTATATAAGTTTATATATGTATTTCAATATTGTTGTAAAAATAAACCAGAGTCACTGCGTGCTGTTAGTTTGCTGTTGTTGCTGTAATGCCGGTGGTTTCTTCCTGACACGTCAGTGCAGTGTGAAGTGCATATTTATTCTAACACCGTCATGTCCGACGTACACGCTGAATAAAATCAAATACATCATGACGCGCTACCTGACGGTCGAAAAACTGTGTGCTTCCTCCAGCCAACTGCAGCTTGATTTACTTAACAAATGTTTCTTGTGTGTTATTCTCCTAATTATGATCAACTGATTAAACTTCTAATTAAAAGAAACTGTACTGGTATCAGCAATACTGGCCCTGTATTTACTAGATATCAGATAGATGCTGGAATTTTCAGGATCGCCCATCTCTAGTAAAACACCTTGATTTTCATTATTTAGAACAAATTTTGTAACTGGTTATTGATGCATTTATTCATTCGCTCATTCAGTCATTCACTAATGTGTCAGTAAGGATTCATTTGCATTTCTTTCAGGCTGAGCAGCTGTAACCTCTCAGAGAGAAGCTGTGAAGCTCTGTCCTCAGTCCTCAGCTCCCAGTCCTCTAGTCTGAGAGAGCTGGACCTGGATAATAATGACCTGCAGGATTCAGGAGTGAAGCAGCTGTCTCGTGGACTGGAGAATACAGACTGTGGACTGAAGACTCTCAGGTCAGGATCCAGCTTTTTGATGATCTGTGTTACGTTAATGACTGTTATGTGTGTCTCTTTGTTTTCTGTGCAGGTTCCCATGTGCACTTCTGGTGAACCAAGTGGATCATCAACAGCTGAGTCCACTTGGTTCACCAGAAGTGCACATGGGAACCTGCACAGAAAACAAAGAGACACACACAACAGACATACACACACAACAAACGAGTACCAGCACGTACCAATCAGTTAAATTCTGCTTCATGTTCATGTTGAAGATCTGTTGGATTTTCCTTCTTTCTTCTTGAGTTCATGACATGTTTTGTACCTCCAGTCTGTCAGGTTGTCTGATCACACAGGAGGGCTGTGCTTCTCTGGCCTCGGCTCTGACCTCCAACCCCTCCTATCTGAGAGAGCTGGACCTGAGCTACAATCATCCAGGAGACTCAGGAGTGAAGCTGCTGTCTGCTTTACTCAACAGTCCAGATTGTAGTCTGGACACTCTCAGGTACACAGAGACCACAGAGCATGAGTCCTCCTCAGTCTGTCAGTTTAGCTCATATATCCACAGCTGTTGATGGATGGACTGAAACTGCAGAGAAGAAATAATCACTGATCCCTGATGTTCATCTTCCTCCATCATTAAGTGTCCATCATTTTAACTTCACTTTTCTTTATACACGTTCTTCATGTCAAAATACAAACAGACTGATTTTCAGTCACACTTAGTGCAGATCAAATACAAAATGATGCCCTACTTATTAATGTCCTCAGCTGTAAGAACCACTGAATTATTTCCACAAACAAATGTTCCTGAAACAATCCATATGTGAAGCTTCAGAGGAGACAACAACACAATGGTAGAAGGAGGAGTTCCTTCAGTCAGAGACAGAGAGCAGGGAGACACTACAATATTATCACTGTAAAAACTACACACAGACATGAGTGAATGTATTTGAAGTGTGTCAGAAACTCTTCCATCCATGACACATGTGAACCAGGCTTGTGTTTGCATATAGAGTGAAAGGAACAAACAGTCAGAGACAGTGTGGCTTGTTTGCTGCTTTGGATAAATGCACAATGCTGAGATCAAACCTACACTGTTGCTGCATGAAGAGGATTTTACAGTAAAGCACTGACAGAGAGCAATATTTCACAGAATGGAGGACATGAATAAACACAGAGCAGATCAGGAGAGACTCTTCTGGAGTCGACACAGATGAGTTTCAGTCTGTTTGTGTGTCTCTGACAAACTGAGGAACTCTGCTTCATGTTGATCAGCAGTTTGGACTCATGTTGGTTAGAAAATCATTCTGACTATGTTTCTTCCTGCAGGGTGGAGCATGGTGGAGAGCAGTGGTTAAAACCTGGGCTGAGGAAGTGTAAGTTTGACTCAGTCTTTCCTCATGTTATTGTGCATGAGTCAGTGTTCTATCAGTCCATCAGAGCTGTTGTAGCGCAGCCTCGGCGGTTGGATTTCTTTGGTGTTTACTGGAGTTTATTACTCCCCAGCAGGAGTTTTAGGTTCCAGCTTTGTCATTGGTTTTCCTTTTTTCTCTTGTTAGGGAGCTTTAGTGTGTTGTAGTGTCTCTGTGTTTGTTTGGGCACTGCTCAGCTCTGAGTTCAGGACCTGCAGCCTAACACTGAAACCAGCCTGTGTAGCTGCCGATCTGAGAGTACGAGTGGGGAGGTGCAGACATGCTGTGTGTGGGTTTCCCCTCAGCCTGGGACATAACAGAGACAACCAAAGCAGACAAAAGACAAAATCCAATAAGAGACCACAAAGGGTTGAAAAGGTCCAAACACAGGAATAAACAGCTCCACAGTCCAAAAGCAGGCAGGACTCAGACACAAAGAATCTCATCCAAAGGGTCAGACTGGACTGATGGACTGAAGAGTGAAGACACTGAGACACTGAGCTGTGAGCAGCATTATTAGGGTTAGGGTTAGGGCGATAAACGCCACTGTTTAAGAAAACGAGTTACCACCAAAATAAGTTTCACACGGGGTCTCTATTTAAAGTTTTGTAATCAATTTTAACAAAACACTGTCAGGGCTTGTCAGAGGAGCGGACACAGGTGCAGAACGCAGATCGGTTTAAAGTTCAAGAGTCTTTTATTTAAGGCCAGGAGGGCAAAACAATGCAAAAAACAAAAATCTCTCTCAGTGTGGTCAAAGAGAAGAGTCCAAAATAACTAACTAAAAATCACACTTGCGTGGCAAAACTAGATTAAGCACATGGTGAAAAAAGGCGAGAACAAAAAACAAAGCATCAACAAGGCTTCTACCTTGTAGATACGATACACAAGTGACACACATGAGGGCAGGGCAGGTGATCAACAAGGAGGGAAAACACAGGAAGTAAAACACAAAACAGGAAGCACAAGACAAGACACAAGAACTAAACAAAACACTAGAACAGGAAAATAATAATAACTAGACACAGATTAAACTAAAAAACCCAAAACAAGGAAAACAAAACCAAAAATACACCAGGTCGTGACAAACACGTTATCCACCATGTTTCCCTGCACCGTTTCTTCCCTTCTTTCTATATGGTGAGAGTTTGACCATGTTTGCTGCCATCCTGTGGTGAAATGTTAAATATATATAAATAATAATAATTTTTAAACGTGTGATTTCATCCTGTGGACAACAGTACTGGTGGCATATTATGACATTATTGATTTTATGACAGAGGCTTCGGCCCAGTGAACATATGAACTGGACTTTTGGTCTGTTCTACAGGAAAAACCCTAAATGATAATGCACCAACAATCCCAACCAAAGAAAGGAACATAAGGACAGAAGAACCAAACAGGAAAGAAAATAGAAATAACTATTGTATATATAACCTAGAAAATTTCACAAGAAATTTTGAGTGGGCCAATGCGCGCTCGCCCACACTCTGCTGCCGGTCCGCCCCATTATATACCACCAAATCTCATTCCTGATCACCGGCATATGTGAAAGATGCCACTGATGACATTTCATGCTTTTACAGTGTTTCTGATTGGTTTTATATAAGGTTTAATAGCCCTAAGCTTCTCCATTCATTCTGAATGGAGGAATCCTAAAGATGTGGATGTGACTTTGGCTGCTATTTTATGAAGTTTGGTAAAAGACATGAACATGAGGACTCAGTATGATAAAGTCCAACTCCTTATGAGCAGTTTGCAGTTGAAATGAATATTCTGTGTAGAGGCATGCCAGACTGATAGGCTTCCAAAGTTGGCTGGGTTTTGTCAGGGATCTCACCAGTTTTCCATTATTTCCTATGAGGGGGGTTAGGTCAGCTTAAGTGGCTTGCCTGTCAAAACAAAAAGTGGCACAGACATGGGGACTCAATATGTCAGAGGTCTAATGTTTATCTACATTTTACATTTTGAATGAAGGTTCTGTGTGAAAGCATGCCCAAACGCCATGCCTTCAAAGTTTTGACAGTGATTTGATGCCTCTGGGGAGGGTTGATCGCAGTTTTTCTGGATTTTTTCAAACACCGTTTATTCGATCGCTACCAAACCTCAGAGGGTAGTAGTCCTGACCGAGCCGGTCGATTTGATGTATAATTTGTAGGGGTGGCTAGTGCTAGTTAGCTGTGTAATGAATTAGAGGCTTTTATTTTGAAAATCAGTGTGTGTCTGTGTAAGTGTGTGTGGGGGGTGGGTTGGGGACACTCCCTAATGCATGTTTAAGTGTTTTATTTTGAAAAATCTGAATGTCAGCCATATCCTGTTATTGTGCAGGGTCTTTTATTTTGAAAATCCATGTTTGTGTGTCTGTGTGTTGGCAGGTGTGTATAGTGTGTGTCTGCATATTTCTGGGTGGCTTGTATGTAGTTTACCAGGCCTAGTAAGGTCTGTAATGATTTGGAGGCTTTTATTTTGAAAATGTGTGTGTGTGTGTGTGTGTGTGTGTGTGTGTGTGTGCATGTGTGAGTGTAGTTGTGTATGTTTCTGTATGGTTGTGTATGTGTGTGTGTGTGTGTGTCTGCCTCTGTATGGATCAATACAGTGAAGTTACATTGGTTTGAATGAACCCAATGCATTGTTAATGGGAGCGGCCATCTTTGATGATGTCATCAGAGAAGTCAGAGCACCTGTGGAGGTTACCATGGAAACGGCTCCCTCAGTTTTCGGCTTCCTCCCTGGTTTTGTGACTTTTGCCTTTTTTTCTCTCTCTCCCCATCCATCCATCCATCCATCCATCTTCCACCGCTTATCCGGGGCCGGGTCGCGGGGGAGCAGTCTAAGCAGGGACACCCAGACTTCCCTCTCACCAGACACTTCCTCCAGCTTCTCTGGGGGCATCCCGAGGCTTTCCCAGGCCAGCCGAGAGACATAGTCTCTCCACCGCGTCCTGGGTCTTCCCTGGGGCCTCCTCCCAGTGGGACATGCCCGGAACACCTCCCCAGGGAGGCGTCCAGGAGGCATCTGAACTAGATGCCCGAGCCACCTCAGCTGGCTCCTCTCGATGTGGAGGAGCAGTGGCTCTACTCCGAGCTCCTCTCGGGTGACTGAGCTTCTCACCCTATCTCTAAGGGAGCGCCCAGCCACCCTTCGAAGGAAACTCATTTCGGCCGGTAAATCGAGAGCTTCGCCTTCTGGCTCAGCTCCTTCTTCACCACAACAGACCGGTACAGCGACCGCATTACTGCGGAAGCTGCACCGATCCGTCTCCATTTTTCCCTCACTCGTGAACGAGACCCCGAGATACACAAACTCCTCCACTTGGGGCAGGAGCTCTCCTCCCACCCAGAGAGGACAAACTACCTTTTTCCGGTCGAGAACCATGGCCTCAGACTTGGAGGTGCTGATTCTCATCCCAGCCGCTTCACACTCGGCTGCAAACCGTCCCAGTGCACACTGGAGGTCCCGGCTCGATGAAGCCAACAGGACAACATCATCTGCAAAAAGCAGAGATGAAATCCTATGGTTCCCGAACCAGGTCCCCTCCGGTCCCTCGCTGCGCCTAGAAATTCTGTCCATAAAAATTATGAACAGAACCGGTGACAAAGGGCAGCCCTGCCGGAGTCCAACATGCACTGGGAACAGGTCTGACTTACTGCCGGCAATGCGAACCAAACTCCTGCTCCGGTCATACAGGGACCTAACAGCCCTCAGCAGAGGGCCACGGACCCCATACTCCCAGAGCACCTCCCACAAGATGCCGCGAGGGACACGGTCGAACGCCTTCTCCAAGTCCACAAAACACATGTGGACTGGTTGGGCGAACTCCCATGAACCCTCCCCTGCGGAGGGTATATAGCTGGTCCAGTGTTCCGCGGCCAGGACGAAAACCACATTGCTCCTCCTTAATCCGACGTTCGACTATTTGTGGTCTCTTATTGGACAGTCTAATTCTCCTCTCCAGTACCCTGGCGTAGACTTTCCCAGGGAGGCTGAGGAGTGTGATCCCCCTGTAGTTGGAGCTCTCCCCATTCACCGTCTATGTCGTTCGCCCACTGGTTTTTTGTGATTTACGTGAAAACCGTACGTCGGAACGGAAAGAAAAGTCATAGCACAGGTGTCCCGGTACAGCCGGACGTCCTGTAAAAGTTTCAGGTCGGTCACATTAAAGCTGTGGGACTAGTTCTGCTGAAAATGTGTCCAGAAGAAGGAGAATAATAAAGAAACAGAATAAGTATTTACAATAGTAACAGTGGAACAATATCAGGATAGATCAGGAGGTCTGAGTCTGGTCTTTCAGTCCAGATCCTCCTCCAGACTCTGATGAAGGAGCTTTTGGATGATGCTCTTTATCCAATGATACAGTTGATGCTGCTGTTCTTCTCATGTTCTAAATGTGTCGTCTGTCTTTACTCACATTGCTGCAAATATCCAGTTTGTGTGAACACAAAGCTGATAGTTGTGTGTTGATGATAAACTTTGTATGAATGAACAACACATCAGTCAGTAAAGACAGAATGAAGCCATCAGATGTGTCAGATGATAAACTGCAGCTGTGTCTTTTTCTCTCCATCAGATTTCTGTCAACTTGAAGTCGACACAAACTCAGTGAACACAAAGCTCAAACTGTCTGACAACAACAGGAAGGTGACATGTGTGTGGGAGGAGGAGCAGCCATATCCTGATCATCCAGACAGATTTGACTGCTACTATCAGCTGCTGTGTAGAAATGTTCTGACTGGTCGCTGTTACTGGGAGGTCGAGAGGAGAGGAAGGGTTGATATATCAGTGAGTTACAGAAGAATCAGAAGGAAAGGAGATAGTGTTGACTGCAGGTTTGGAAGAAACAATCAGTCCTGGAGTCTGTTCTGCTCTGATCATGGTTACTCTGTCTGTCACAATAACAGAGAAACATCCATCTCCTCCTCCTCTGTCTCTGACAGAGCAGCAGTGTATGTGGACTGTCCTGCTGGCACTCTGTCCTTCTACAGAGTCTCCTCTGACACACTGATCCACCTCCACACCTTCAGCACCACATTCACTCAGCCTCTACATGCTGGGTTCTGGTTGTTTCCTGGTTCCTCAGTGAGTCTGTGCTGTGTGTAGAAGCAGAGTGTGTGGAAGTGACAGCAGCTTCAACTTTGTGCTTTAAATGTTGATGATGTTTCACTTTCATTTGAATCACTGACTGTGATTTCAGGTCAGAACATGTTTTTGTCTTAGAAGCAGTGAAATGAAGAATGTGAAGCTGAATTTATGATCATGAACTTAGACATGTCCTCACAAATGAAACCCTTACATTAAGAAATGCATGATTCCATGTTGTTATGGCTCTGATATTAAAATGTAGTATTATAATAGGAGTTAATGGACCTAAGTGGAAAACACCATTTAAAACTGCTGCAATACAAACACTAATAACTCCAACTCAATATTTTGGATAAACTTTGACATGACAGATATGAAATAATGCCTGAGCCTCCCAACTTGTAAAATAACTTGTTTTGTGCATTTTTACATGAAATATTTGCATCATGCAATCTAACTTGCATCATGCAATGATTTCATGTTTGGTAGTTCTGAGCAGTCCTGAAGTTGTTCCACATATTGATGCAGAAAAATATGAATCTGTTCAGTTTTTAGAGCAGTTTTTAGAAGCGGACATTTTTGTCCCTGATGACACAAATGGGACGGTCTGGCCTTCAAAGCACTTCCTGATTGTGGCCTTCCTGTTCTCACTTCAGTGAATGAATTATGGTTTTGTATTTTCATTGGTCAACAGTGGTGGAATTGTAACCTTTTAAATGGGATTCTGTTTGGTTACCATAGAAACCACTGAGGAGGCACTGATGGCTGTGGGGCTGTCACACATTACTAATATTTAAGCTGAACCCAGCTACAGAACCTATTAAAATTTTACAGTAAAAAGCCCAATTTCAAAAATGTCAAGTACCAGGACAGTTTGGCTAAGAAGAAAGAGCTTGACAGCAAGTATCAACTGTGTGAGGCGCGTCTCGACCGAGCAGACACGGTCAGAAAGAGCGATGAAATTCGATAAGGATTCAGGAACACTACACACAGTAGCAGAAAAAAATGAAACTACACAGATACTGTATACACATAGTGGTACGCTGTTTACAGTGAAGTACATTCTATAAACGTAAACCAGTTAAATGTAATGTATGTGTAAAATGTTAACAAGGTTAGTACTGCTCAAAAACATAAAGGGAACACTAAAATAACACCTCCTAGATCTTAATGAATGAAATATTCCAGGTGAAAATCTTCATTCAAGTAGAATATGTTGACAACAAAATAACATAAGAATGATCAATGTAAATCAAAGTGGAAAATCACATCACAGGCTGATCCAACTTGAGTGGAAATTGTCAATGTCAAAATGAGACTCAGTAGTGTGTGGCCTCCACGTGGGCTTAGGACCTCCCTGGCATCTCATCCGGGTACCTAATAGCAGTCAGGGTACAAATATCTACTCTAAATACTCTACACAATAACTTTATGCAAGTCATACAATTATTTAATTTTTCCATCATGATGATCTGCAGCTTATAGGTAGTCTGGCAGATAAAAAAGTGCGTTGGGAGGAAACAGTCCAACATGTGGATAACATGGCCAATAATGTAGCAGGTGATATGCTTCTATCTGCTGGATACATAGTATACCTGGGACCCTTTACTGTAAGTTTGTTGTACCTTAGTGTGGCATATTGAAAATGTTTCTCTACAGTATATGTGCATATTTCAATGTATGCCTTTGTCTCTGTCCATGTGCCTGCATAATTGAATATATTTGTGATGGCCACAGCAGCATTTCTTTGTATTTTATTTCAGCGAGAGTACAGGTCAGCCATGGTAGATGAGTGGCTTCACTGTTTCCAACAGATGAGTGTTCCACACACTGATTGGGACAATCTCATCAACACCCTTGAAGATCCTGACAAGATCTGCTCCTGGCAGGTCAGAGGCTCGTCATTGCTGACCTTCAGGGCTGAAGACAGATTTAATTTGGGCTGATACATAAGGATGTTTCTTTCATGCCTTCTACAACACTGGCCGACTCAAATGGCCGTTATGTTATTGTGACTGGCAAACTCTTTAATCTCAAAGTTATTTTAGCTTATATATATATATATATATATATATATATATATATATATATGCTCCAAATTTTGATGACCCACAGTTTTTCTCCCGCATCATTAAATTGATCCCTTGTTTAAATTCACACCTGCTCATTCTGGGGGGAGATTTGAATCTGTGTCTGGACCCAGGGATGGATCGGTCATCGGTTAGGCCTGGTTATCCCATATCAAAATCTGCCTCTTGTCTAGAGACATTTCTTTCAAACTATGGTATCTCAGACATCTGGCGTTTTTTTCATCCACAGCACAAGAAATATTCTTTTTTCTCCCATGCTCATCAAATGTACAGTAGAATTGACTATTTCTTCTTCAGATATTCTTTCATGTGAATATCAACCTATAGTAGTTTCTGATCATGCCCCTCTTCTACTCAAATTGAATATCACTGACACCAGGACTCCCACTCAAATCTGGAGGTTTAACTCTCTCTTATTATCGGATGAAGAATTTGTGCGTTTTCTTTCAGATCAAATTTCCTTATATTTAGATATTAATATGACACCAGATGTTTCTGTTTTGACTGTTTGGGAAGCCCTTAAGGCATACTTGAGAGGCCAGGTAATATCTTTTGTGGCTAAAAAGAAAAGAGATTCTAAATGAAAACAAATGGAGCTGGAAAGACAAATAGCTAACTTGGATAACAGACATTCACAAAGTCCTTCTCCTGATCTATACAAACAACGACTTCAGCTTGGTGCAGATCAAGAGACCCTCAGCCTCCCTAGAAGCAACCTCACTCATGCCCCCTCGCTGGGAGTGATGCAGCCACAGGTTGTGTGTGTCTGTGTGTCATGGGGTGTTTAAAGCAGGTGGAGGTGAGTAGGAGAGAGAGGCAGGCCTCCACAGAGCAAGTGTGCAGGCCTGGAAGAGAAAAACAGCTCACGTCAAGAAAAGAATCAGATGTCAGACAGTCGGATCTTCCTCTGTGACACCTTTAACATCATATCAGAAATCTCTGTCTGCTTCTGGTACATGCAGCTGATCACCAGCAGGGGGCTGTTCTGTGTGTTAGAAATGCATGAATAAACAGCAGCTTCATGTTGATGCAGGACGTATGAGGTCGGAACACTGATGAGATGAAAAGATTCAGAGGAAAAGGCAGAAAGAGGACACACAGAGGGTGACATGGGTCACAGAGCGCTGCTGCTGTTTGTGTCTCTCTGGAGCTCCGGTAGGACTCTGCTGCCATGACGATGTCTTTATAAGAGCTGGAAGAAGAGTGAGTGTGTGTGTGTTTATATTTGTTTTCTTCACTGACAATCTTATTACGGATAATGCTACTAAGGATCACAGTGGAATTAGTCTGATTGTTTTTAAAGTTGTTATTATAGCAGTTTATGTTCACTGTGTATGCAAGTCCACACTGGATGTTCCTTTTTTAGGGTTAACATTTATGGAGCTCCGAAAGGGACATTTGCAATTTATTTATTTATATTTCATGCTGTATTTATTTCATCCCTAATATGCAAATCTCCTCTTAAGATACAAATCATAAAGCACACAGTCCTTCTCTGGATAACTACAAACTTGACTACATCCAGTGGTTAAACAGACTGAGCCCTGTTGTTGCTGCTGTCAGCTACAAGGAGACATAAACACAGCGTCAACTGAACCAATATGAATTAAAATGGAGGAAAACTTTATTTGACCCACAAAGCAGAAATTAAATCAATACATGTAACATTCAATGAAAACATGTGGCAATAAATGAATGACTAATATGCCACCATATGAACGATCTGGCACCGCCTGGCTGCGGCTCCAAGCAGATGAAGGGAGGTTGGTGAGAGGTGATGAGGGTGATGAAGATGATGATCTGTTCTTATTGAGGGTGATGAAGATGATGATCTGTTCTTATTGAGGGTGATGAAGATGATGATCTGTTCTTATTGAGGGTGATGAAGATGATGATCTGTTCTTATTGAGGGTGATGAAGATGATGATCTGTTCTTATTGTCTAAACAGGAACAGTTGAAGCACAGCTTGCAGCCCCTGTATCTCAGGCTTCTCAGCTTCTCTTCGGATGTTTGGACGTTTCTGCTGGAACCTCTCATTTAATGACTCACATTTAGAACTTTTGACTTTATGTGGAGGAGGGATTGATTTTGGAATGAGGATGCTTCAACACTTCAGGACTGCTTTGAAGTGACTGACTGGCGGGCACTCTGTGAACCCCATAGCCAGGACATTGATGAGATCACAGAGTGCATAACTGGATACATAAACTTGTGTGTGGACAGTGTTGTTCCAGTTAGGACAGTGAATTGTTACCCCAACAACAAGCCATGGGTGACTAAGGACATTAAAGCCATTTTAAACAGAAAAAAGAAGGCATTCAAAGCGGGCGACAGGCAGGAGGTGCGAGCTACACAGAAGGACCTGAGAATAAAAATCAGGGAGGCCAAGGAGAAGTACAGGAGGAAGCTGGAGTGGAAACTTCAGCAAAACAACACAAGAGAGGTGTGGAGTGGCATGAGGACCATCACTGGTTACAGGTGGAGCAGCAGGGGTGGAGTTAATGGCAGTGTGCAAAGGGCCAATGAGCTGAATCAGTTTTTTTAGTGACCCCAGTTCACCCTGCTAACGACTCTTCAGCAGCTGAGCGACAACGACCAGCCACGTCACCCGCCCTCTCTTCTCCCACAGCTCATCCACATGGCCCTGCTCGCACCTCGTCCTCAGACCCCTCGGCTGACAGTCATCACCTGGGAGTTACTGGTTCCCCACCTCCACCGATCACCTTCACCACAGAGCAGGTGAGAAGACAGGAAGTCATTCCGGCCCGTCTCTATCAAACTACTGAACTCTGAACTGTAACAGTCACTCAGACACTGTACATTCATACTGGTACATTCATGTCAGGCTCTTTACTGTGTAAAGGTTTTTACACAATAGTAAATATGTTCTTTAGATACAACTCAGGGATTTCAATATTTATTATATATTTCTATTTCATATTTCAGTTTTCTTTTCTTCTATTTGTCTGTAACAAACAAGAATTTCCCCTCGGGGATAAAAAAAGTAATTTCTGATTCTGTAACCTGCGATTCCACCACTAGATGTGAGCATTGCACAGCATTGGTGGTTCAGTTCAGATTGAGAGAATGCAAAGAGTGTGTGAAGATGTCATCAAAGCAAAAGCTGGCTGCTTGGAAGAATGTCAAACATCAAACATATTCTGCTTGGTTTAACACTTTTTGTTCACTACATCATTCCACATGTGTTCCTTCATAGTTCTGATGTCTTCAGGATGAATCTACAATGTAGAAAGTCATAAAAACAAAGACAAACCACTGAGTGACTTTTGACTGGTACATTTAAAATGTCATCATATGTCCTAACCAGCAGGGGGAGCACTGATCATAAACTATCTGTCTCACATGTGTTTTATGGAAGATGATGCTGACTGTTGTTTCCTTTCTTCTCTCTGTAAACAGCAGCTTCCCTGAGGGGAAACTCAGCTAATAAATGATGCTGTAACCTCTGGGACTTGATCTGCTGGGTGGGAGTCCACTATGTTATCCATCCATCCTCATCCATCCAGCTGAGATACTGAATGTGGGTTTTCATTGGTTGTCCGTTATAACCATCAAAATTAAAAGAAATAAACACTTGAAATATTTCAGTCTGTGTGGAATGAATGTTTGCATTATACAGCTTTCACTTTTTGAATGGAATTACTGAAATAAATCAACCTTCTGATGATATTCTAATTATATGACCAGCACCTGTAGTGGTGTTTTGTTGCAGCCTGTGGGGTCACCATAGAAAGAAAGCTATTTTATTTTGCTTAGAGAGCACTTGAGAGCACTCCCTAATACTTGTTCTTGTTTCCTGAATAATGAGTACTAGCAGGACATAGGACAGCAGAGGATTCCATGTTATAACTGGATCATCCAGCACAAGCAGCAGGATTCAGCACCACAGCCTCCTTCATGGCCTTCAGTCCATTAATGACTACAGCTGGACCAATGAACAGACTGTGGACTTCTCCATAGACTTAACTGTGTAGAAAGGACACCAGGATAACTGTTCAAACAAAAAGTTTCACTGAGATTTGAACTCAGATCGCTGGATTCAGAACGCCAGCTGGCGAAGGATCGTCCGTACAATGTTGGAAAATGTTGGACACAAGAGCCAATCACAAGCCTTCAATTGCTGGAGGTGCGCCCAATCAGCTAGCGGATTTCTTCCCCACTGTCCAACATTTCCAACATTTGACCAATCACAGCGGACAAATGTTGGAGCAGAGAATCAGTATGGCGCATACCGGTCGTCATTCATTCTGCACTAGCTAGCGAGAAAAACAGTCGGTACGGTAATTAAACACTTGCTACAGTGCCGTGTGACACTAGTTTAAGTTTGTGTGTCATGTAAACTCTTGTACTGTGTTGACGTTTTTATAGATTGATAGATTTGTTGAGTTACGGTCGTTACACAAAGTGGATTTTGCTTTTGCCACTCGGTGCTTACTAATGTTATTTAAGGTGCAGTGTTTAAACACCAAACCTGAGAATCAAAGTATTTCCACCCACGTTTAAGCACTACCACATAAGTATTTTTTTTAATTTAGATTTTATGGTGTATTGCCATATAGAAATGTCTTCCTGTAAATAAACATTGTCCCTTAATGCCTATTACCTATAGAGAAAGGCCGCTCAAGGCGACGGCATTCTTTGTAATATTTTATTTTATATTGTTGTGAGGACAGCGGGGGTCGGGTGATCTATTTTGCCAGCTGACATGCTGTGGGTGAAAGGAGACGAAGGACTGTCATCAGGGGAGGAGAGACGCCAAGGACAGCGGTGGCAGACAGGTGAAGGAAAACGGGAAACTGGGGAGAGTAAGAGGGACCCGTGATGCGAAAAAAAAAATACGGACAATAACCATTTTTTTATGGACAAGGATCGCCCAGGGGGAGAGAGGATCCCGCGTGGGGTTCACCAGGAGGAGTTTTTTGTTTGTTCGTCTGTTTGCCTGTTACTTTTTGATCGGGACTGAAGGGACATTTATTTGTAAATATGGGTCGGATTACAGCGTTATTTGGGATGTAAGAAAATATGATTTTGAGTTAATAAACCGGAAACAGTCTCATTTCAAGTGTCTGTGGTCTGTATTATGCAACAAAGGTAAATAGAGTACAACACGGGAGAGTCCCTGCTTAATAGTAACACTCCGTTTACTTTAGGCAGACTGTTAAAACGTTTATCCATATGTCCATTTGTAAAAATGATGCCAAAAATGTAGCAGATGCAGATCAACACTAGCATTCCTGTGGTCGCCGGTTCGAATCCAAGCTGTGGTCCAAAGTAAAATCCTAAAAGTGTCAATTTGAGTTTCTGCATCCTGAAATATGTACATATATTAGAGATGTTTCCACAACTTTCCTTTCTTTTTTCATTTTTCCCTTTTTCCCCTCTTTTTCCTCTTCTTTTCTCTTCTTTTCTTTTCCCCCCTTCTCCCCCCTTCTTCCCCATCTTAGACGGACGAATGTTCCCCAGCTTGAACGCCAGCTGGCGAAGGATCGTCCGTACAATGTTGGAAAATGTTGGACACAAGAGCCAATCACAAGCCTTCAATTGCTGGAGGTGCGCCCAATCAGCTAGCGGATTTCTTCCCCACTGTCCAACATTTCCAACATTTGACCAATCACAGCGGACAAATGTTGGAGCAGAGAATCAGTATGGCGCATACCGGTCGTCATTCATTCTGCACTAGCTAGCGAGAAAAAACAGTCGGTACGGTAATTAAACACTTGCTACAGTGCCGTGTGACACTAGTTTAAGTTTGTGTGTCATGTAAACTCTTGTACTGTGTTGACGTTTTTATAGATTGATAGATTTGTTGAGTTACGGTCGTTACACAAAGTGGATTTTGCTTTTGCCACTCGGTGCTTACTAATGTTATTTAAGGTGCAGTGTTTAAACACCAAACCTGAGAATCAAAGTATTTCCACCCACGTTTAAGCACTACCACATAAGTATTTTTTTTAATTTAGATTTTATGGTGTATTGCCATATAGAAATGTCTTCCTGTAAATAAACATTGTCCCTTAATGCCTATTACCTATAGAGAAAGGCCGCTCAAGGCGACGGCATTCTTTGTAATATTTTATTTTATATTGTTGTGAGGACAGCGGGGGTCGGGTGATCTATTTTGCCAGCTGACATGCTGTGGGTGAAAGGAGACGAAGGACTGTCATCAGGGGAGGAGAGACGCCAAGGACAGCGGTGGCAGACAGGTGAAGGAAAACGGGAAACTGGGGAGAGTAAGAGGGACCCGTGATGCGGAAAAAAAAATACGGACAATAACCATTTTTTTATGGACAAGGATCGCCCAGGGGGAGAGAGGATCCCGCGTGGGGTTCACCAGGAGGAGTTTTTTGTTGGTTCGTCTGTTTGCCTGTTACTTTTTGATCGGGACTGAAGGGACATTTATTTGTAAATATGGGTCGGATTACAGCGTTATTTGGGATGTAAGAAAATATGATTTTGAGTTAATAAACCGGAAACAGTCTCATTTCAAGTGTCTGTGGTCTGTATTATGCAACAAAGGTAAATAGAGTACAACACGGGAGAGTCCCTGCTTAATAGTAACACTCCGTTTACTTTAGGCAGACTGTTAAAACGTTTATCCATATGTCCATTTGTAAAAATGATGCCAAAAATGTAGCAGATGCAGATCAACACTAGCATTCCTGTGGTCGCCGGTTCGAATCCAAGCTGTGGTCCAAAGTAAAATCCTAAAAGTGTCAATTTGAGTTTCTGCATCCTGAAATACGTACATATATTAGAGATGTTTCCACAACTTTCCTTTCTTTTTTCATTTTTCCCTTTTTCCCCTCTTTTTCCTCTTCTTTTCTCTTCTTTTCTTTTCCCCCCTTCTCCCCCCTTCTTCCCCATCTTAGACGGACGAATGTTCCCCAGCTTCTGTGGGTGAAAGGAGACGAAGGACTGTCATCAGGGGAGGAGAGACGCCAAGGACAGCGGTGGCAGACAGGTGAAGGAAAACGGGAAACTGGGGAGAGTAAGAGGGACCCGTGATGCGAAAAAAAAAATACGGACAATAACCATTTTTTTATGGACAAGGATCGCCCAGGGGGAGAGAGGATCCCGCGTGGGGTTCACCAGGAGGAGTTTTTTGTTGGTTCGTCTGTTTGCCTGTTACTTTTTGATCGGGACTGAAGGGACATTTATTTGTAAATATGGGTCGGATTACAGCGTTATTTGGGATGTAAGAAAATATGATTTTGAGTTAATAAACCGGAAACAGTCTCATTTCAAGTGTCTGTGGTCTGTATTATGCAACAAAGGTAAATAGAGTACAACACGGGAGAGTCCCTGCTTAATAGTAACACTCCGTTTACTTTAGGCAGACTGTTAAAACGTTTATCCATATGTCCATTTGTAAAAATGATGCCAAAAATGTAGCAGATGCAGATCAACACTAGCATTCCTGTGGTCGCCGGTTCGAATCCAAGCTGTGGTCCAAAGTAAAATCCTAAAAGTGTCAATTTGAGTTTCTGCATCCTGAAATACGTACATATATTAGAGATGTTTCCACAACTTTCCTTTCTTTTTTCATTTTTCCCTTTTTCCCCTCTTTTTCCTCTTCTTTTCTCTTCTTTTCTTTTCCCCCCTTCTCCCCCCTTCTTCCCCATCTTAGACGGACGAATGTTCCCCAGCTTGAACGCCAGCTGGCGAAGGATCGTCCGTACAATGTTGGAAAATGTTGGACACAAGAGCCAATCACAAGCCTTCAATTGCTGGAGGTGCGCCCAATCAGCTAGCGGATTTCTTCCCCACTGTCCAACATTTCCAACATTTGACCAATCACAGCGGACAAATGTTGGAGCAGAGAATCAGTATGGCGCATACCGGTCGTCATTCATTCTGCACTAGCTAGCGAGAAAAACAGTCGGTACGGTAATTAAACACTTGCTACAGTGCCGTGTGACACTAAGTTTGTGTGTCATGTAAACTCTTGTACTGTGTTGACGTTTTTATAGATTGATAGATTTGTTGAGTTACGGTCGTTACACAAAGTGGATTTTGCTTTTGCCACTCGGTGCTTACTAATGTTATTTAAGGTGCAGTGTTTAAACACCAAACCTGAGAATCAAAGTATTTCCACCCACGTTTAAGCACTACCACATAAGTATTTTTTTTAATTTAGATTTTATGGTGTATTGCCATATAGAAATGTCTTCCTGTAAATAAACATTGTCCCTTAATGCCTATTACCTATAGAGAAAGGCCGCTCAAGGCGACGGCATTCTTTGTAATATTTTATTTTATATTGTTGTGAGGACAGCGGGGGTCGGGTGATCTATTTTGCCAGCTGACATGCTGTGGGTGAAAGGAGACGAAGGACTGTCATCAGGGGAGGAGAGACGCCAAGGACAGCGGTGGCAGACAGGTGAAGGAAAACGGGAAACTGGGGAGAGTAAGAGGGACCCGTGATGCGAAAAAAAAAATACGGACAATAACCATTTTTTTATGGACAAGGATCGCCCAGGGGGAGAGAGGATCCCGCGTGGGGTTCACCAGGAGGAGTTTTTTGTTTGTTCGTCTGTTTGCCTGTTACTTTTTGATCGGGACTGAAGGGACATTTATTTGTAAATATGGGTCGGATTACAGCGTTATTTGGGATGTAAGAAAATATGATTTTGAGTTAATAAACCGGAAACAGTCTCATTTCAAGTGTCTGTGGTCTGTATTATGCAACAAAGGTAAATAGAGTACAACACGGGAGAGTCCCTGCTTAATAGTAACACTCCGTTTACTTTAGGCAGACTGTTAAAACGTTTATCCATATGTCCATTTGTAAAAATGATGCCAAAAATGTAGCAGATGCAGATCAACACTAGCATTCCTGTGGTCGCCGGTTCGAATCCAAGCTGTGGTCCAAAGTAAAATCCTAAAAGTGTCAATTTGAGTTTCTGCATCCTGAAATATGTACATATATTAGAGATGTTTCCACAACTTTCCTTTCTTTTTTCATTTTTCCCTTTTTCCCCTCTTTTTCCTCTTCTTTTCTCTTCTTTTCTTTTCCCCCCTTCTCCCCCCTTCTTCCCCATCTTAGACGGACGAATGTTCCCCAGCTTGAACGCCAGCTGGCGAAGGATCGTCCGTACAATGTTGGAAAATGTTGGACACAAGAGCCAATCACAAGCCTTCAATTGCTGGAGGTGCACCCAATCAGCTAGCGGATTTCTTCCCCACTGTCCAACATTTCCAACATTTGACCAATCACAGCGGACAAATGTTGGAGCAGAGAATCAGTATGGCGCATACCGGTCGTCATTCATTCTGCACTAGCTAGCGAGAAAAACAGTCGGTACGGTAATTAAACACTTGCTACAGTGCCGTGTGACACTAAGTTTGTGTGTCATGTAAACTCTTGTACTGTGTTGACGTTTTTATAGATTGATAGATTTGTTGAGTTACGGTCGTTACACAAAGTGGATTTTGCTTTTGCCACTCGGTGCTTACTAATGTTATTTAAGGTGCAGTGTTTAAACACCAAACCTGAGAATCAAAGTATTTCCACCCACGTTTAAGCACTACCACATAAGTATTTTTTTTAATTTAGATTTTATGGTGTATTGCCATATAGAAATGTCTTCCTGTAAATAAACATTGTCCCTTAATGCCTATTACCTATAGAGAAAGGCCGCTCAAGGCGACGGCATTCTTTGTAATATTTTATTTTATATTGTTGTGAGGACAGCGGGGGTCGGGTGATCTATTTTGCCAGCTGACATGCTGTGGGTGAAAGGAGACGAAGGACTGTCATCAGGGGAGGAGAGACGCCAAGGACAGCGGTGGCAGACAGGTGAAGGAAAACGGGAAACTGGGGAGAGTAAGAGGGACCCGTGATGCGAAAAAAAAAATACGGACAATAACCATTTTTTTATGGACAAGGATCGCCCAGGGGGAGAGAGGATCCCGCGTGGGGTTCACCAGGAGGAGTTTTTTGTTTGTTCGTCTGTTTGCCTGTTACTTTTTGATCGGGACTGAAGGGACATTTATTTGTAAATATGGGTCGGATTACAGCGTTATTTGGGATGTAAGAAAATATGATTTTGAGTTAATAAACCGGAAACAGTCTCATTTCAAGTGTCTGTGGTCTGTATTATGCAACAAAGGTAAATAGAGTACAACACGGGAGAGTCCCTGCTTAATAGTAACACTCCGTTTACTTTAGGCAGACTGTTAAAACGTTTATCCATATGTCCATTTGTAAAAATGATGCCAAAAATGTAGCAGATGCAGATCAACACTAGCATTCCTGTGGTCGCCGGTTCGAATCCAAGCTGTGGTCCAAAGTAAAATCCTAAAAGTGTCAATTTGAGTTTCTGCATCCTGAAATATGTACATATATTAGAGATGTTTCCACAACTTTCCTTTCTTTTTTCATTTTTCCCTTTTTCCCCTCTTTTTCCTCTTCTTTTCTCTTCTTTTCTTTTCCCCCCTTCTCCCCCCTTCTTCCCCATCTTAGACGGACGAATGTTCCCCAGCTTGAACGCCAGCTGGCGAAGGATCGTCCGTACAATGTTGGAAAATGTTGGACACAAGAGCCAATCACAAGCCTTCAATTGCTGGAGGTGCGCCCAATCAGCTAGCGGATTTCTTCCCCACTGTCCAACATTTCCAACATTTGACCAATCACAGCGGACAAATGTTGGAGCAGAGAATCAGTATGGCGCATACCGGTCGTCATTCATTCTGCACTAGCTAGCGAGAAAAACAGTCGGTACGGTAATTAAACACTTGCTACAGTGCCGTGTGACACTAGTTTAAGTTTGTGTGTCATGTAAACTCTTGTACTGTGTTGACGTTTTTATAGATTGATAGATTTGTTGAGTTACGGTCGTTACACAAAGTGGATTTTGCTTTTGCCACTCGGTGCTTACTAATGTTATTTAAGGTGCAGTGTTTAAACACCAAACCTGAGAATCAAAGTATTTCCACCCACGTTTAAGCACTACCACATAAGTATTTTTTTTAATTTAGATTTTATGGTGTATTGCCATATAGAAATGTCTTCCTGTAAATAAACATTGTCCCTTAATGCCTATTACCTATAGAGAAAGGCCGCTCAAGGCGACGGCATTCTTTGTAATATTTTATTTTATATTGTTGTGAGGACAGCGGGGGTCGGGTGATCTATTTTGCCAGCTGACATGCTGTGGGTGAAAGGAGACGAAGGACTGTCATCAGGGGAGGAGAGACGCCAAGGACAGCGGTGGCAGACAGGTGAAGGAAAACGGGAAACTGGGGAGAGTAAGAGGGACCCGTGATGCGAAAAAAAAAATACGGACAATAACCATTTTTTTATGGACAAGGATCGCCCAGGGGGAGAGAGGATCCCGCGTGGGGTTCACCAGGAGGAGTTTTTTGTTGGTTCGTCTGTTTGCCTGTTACTTTTTGATCGGGACTGAAGGGACATTTATTTGTAAATATGGGTCGGATTACAGCGTTATTTGGGATGTAAGAAAATATGATTTTGAGTTAATAAACCGGAAACAGTCTCATTTCAAGTGTCTGTGGTCTGTATTATGCAACAAAGGTAAATAGAGTACAACACGGGAGAGTCCCTGCTTAATAGTAACACTCCGTTTACTTTAGGCAGACTGTTAAAACGTTTATCCATATGTCCATTTGTAAAAATGATGCCAAAAATGTAGCAGATGCAGATCAACACTAGCATTCCTGTGGTCGCCGGTTCGAATCCAAGCTGTGGTCCAAAGTAAAATCCTAAAAGTGTCAATTTGAGTTTCTGCATCCTGAAATACGTACATATATTAGAGATGTTTCCACAACTTTCCTTTCTTTTTTCATTTTTCCCTTTTTCCCCTCTTTTTCCTCTTCTTTTCTCTTCTTTTCTTTTCCCCCCTTCTCCCCCCTTCTTCCCCATCTTAGACGGACGAATGTTCCCCAGCTTGAACGCTGGCGAAGGATCGTCCGTACAATGTTGGAAAATGTTGGACACAAGAGCCAATCACAAGCCTTCAATTGCTGGAGGTGCGCCCAATCAGCTAGCGGATTTCTTCCCCACTGTCCAACATTTCCAACATTTGACCAATCACAGCGGACAAATGTTGGAGCAGAGAATCAGTATGGCGCATACCGGTCGTCATTCATTCTGCACTAGCTAGCGAGAAAAACAGTCGGTACGGTAATTAAACACTTGCTACAGTGCCGTGTGACACTAAGTTTGTGTGTCATGTAAACTCTTGTACTGTGTTGACGTTTTTATAGATTGATAGATTTGTTGAGTTACGGTCGTTACACAAAGTGGATTTTGCTTTTGCCACTCGGTGCTTACTAATGTTATTTAAGGTGCAGTGTTTAAACACCAAACCTGAGAATCAAAGTATTTCCACCCACGTTTAAGCACTACCACATAAGTATTTTTTTTAATTTAGATTTTATGGTGTATTGCCATATAGAAATGTCTTCCTGTAAATAAACATTGTCCCTTAATGCCTATTACCTATAGAGAAAGGCCGCTCAAGGCGACGGCATTCTTTGTAATATTTTATTTTATATTGTTGTGAGGACAGCGGGGGTCGGGTGATCTATTTTGCCAGCTGACATGCTGTGGGTGAAAGGAGACGAAGGACTGTCATCAGGGGAGGAGAGACGCCAAGGACAGCGGTGGCAGACAGGTGAAGGAAAACGGGAAACTGGGGAGAGTAAGAGGGACCCGTGATGCGGAAAAAAAAATACGGACAATAACCATTTTTTTATGGACAAGGATCGCCCAGGGGGAGAGAGGATCCCGCGTGGGGTTCACCAGGAGGAGTTTTTTGTTTGTTCGTCTGTTTGCCTGTTACTTTTTGATCGGGACTGAAGGGACATTTATTTGTAAATATGGGTCGGATTACAGCGTTATTTGGGATGTAAGAAAATATGATTTTGAGTTAATAAACCGGAAACAGTCTCATTTCAAGTGTCTGTGGTCTGTATTATGCAACAAAGGTAAATAGAGTACAACACGGGAGATTCCCTGCTTAATAGTAACACTCCGTTTACTTTAGGCAGACTGTTAAAACGTTTATCCATATGTCCATTTGTAAAAATGATGCCAAAAATGTAGCAGATGCAGATCAACACTAGCATTCCTGTGGTCGCCGGTTCGAATCCAAGCTGTGGTCCAAAGTAAAATCCTAAAAGTGTCAATTTGAGTTTCTGCATCCTGAAATACGTACATATATTAGAGATGTTTCCACAACTTTCCTTTCTTTTTTCATTTTTCCCTTTTTCCCCTCTTTTTCCTCTTCTTTTCTCTTCTTTTCTTTTCCCCCCTTCTCCCCCCTTCTTCCCCATCTTAGACGGACGAATGTTCCCCAGCTTGAACGCTGGCGAAGGATCGTCCGTACAATGTTGGAAAATGTTGGACACAAGAGCCAATCACAAGCCTTCAATTGCTGGAGGTGCGCCCAATCAGCTAGCGGATTTCTTCCCCACTGTCCAACATTTCCAACATTTGACCAATCACAGCGGACAAATGTTGGAGCAGAGAATCAGTATGGCGCATACCGGTCGTCATTCATTCTGCACTAGCTAGCGAGGAAAAACAGTCGGTACGGTAATTAAACACTTGCTACAGTGCCGTGTGACACTAAGTTTGTGTGTCATGTAACTCTTGTACTGTGTTGACGTTTTTATAGATTGATAGATTTGTTGAGTTACGGTCGTTACACAAAGTGGATTTTGCTTTTGCCACTCGGTGCTTACTAATGTTATTTAAGGTGCAGTGTTTAAACACCAAACCTGAGAATCAAAGTATTTCCACCCACGTTTAAGCACTACCACATAAGTATTTTTTTTAATTTAGATTTTATGGTGTATTGCCATATAGAAATGTCTTCCTGTAAATAAACATTGTCCCTTAATGCCTATTACCTATAGAGAAAGGCCGCTCAAGGCGACGGCATTCTTTGTAATATTTTATTTTATATTGTTGTGAGGACAGCGGGGGTCGGGTGATCTATTTTGCCAGCTGACATGCTGTGGGTGAAAGGAGACGAAGGACTGTCATCAGGGGAGGAGAGACGCCAAGGACAGCGGTGGCAGACAGGTGAAGGAAAACGGGAAACTGGGGAGAGTAAGAGGGACCCGTGATGCGAAAAAAAAAATACGGACAATAACCGTTTTTTTTATGGACAAGGATCGCCCAGGGGGAGAGAGGATCCCGCGTGGGGTTCACCAGGAGGAGTTTTTTGTTGGTTCGTCTGTTTGCCTGTTACTTTTTGATCGGGACTGAAGGGACATTTATTTGTAAATATGGGTCGGATTACAGCGTTATTTGGGATGTAAGAAAATATGATTTTGAGTTAATAAACCGGAAACAGTCTCATTTCAAGTGTCTGTGGTCTGTATTATGCAACAAAGGTAAATAGAGTACAACACGGGAGAGTCCCTGCTTAATAGTAACACTCCGTTTACTTTAGGCAGACTGTTAAAACGTTTATCCATATGTCCATTTGTAAAAATGATGCCAAAAATGTAGCAGATGCAGATCAACACTAGCATTCCTGTGGTCGCCGGTTCGAATCCAAGCTGTGGTCCAAAGTAAAATCCTAAAAGTGTCAATTTGAGTTTCTGCATCCTGAAATACGTACATATATTAGAGATGTTTCCACAACTTTCCTTTCTTTTTTCATTTTTCCCTTTTTCCCCTCTTTTTCCTCTTCTTTTCTCTTCTTTTCTTTTCCCCCCTTCTCCCCCCTTCTTCCCCATCTTAGACGGACGAATGTTCCCCAGCTTGAACGCTGGCGAAGGATCGTCCGTACAATGTTGGAAAATGTTGGACACAAGAGCCAATCACAAGCCTTCAATTGCTGGAGGTGCGCCCAATCAGCTAGCGGATTTCTTCCCCACTGTCCAACATTTCCAACATTTGACCAATCACAGCGGACAAATGTTGGAGCAGAGAATCAGTATGGCGCATACCGGTCGTCATTCATTCTGCACTAGCTAGCGAGAAAAACAGTCGGTACGGTAATTAAACACTTGCTACAGTGCCGTGTGACACTAAGTTTGTGTGTCATGTAAACTCTTGTACTGTGTTGACGTTTTTATAGATTGATAGATTTGTTGAGTTACGGTCGTTACACAAAGTGGATTTTGCTTTTGCCACTCGGTGCTTACTAATGTTATTTAAGGTGCAGTGTTTAAACACCAAACCTGAGAATCAAAGTATTTCCACCCACGTTTAAGCACTACCACATAAGTATTTTTTTTAATTTAGATTTTATGGTGTATTGCCATATAGAAATGTCTTCCTGTAAATAAACATTGTCCCTTAATGCCTATTACCTATAGAGAAAGGCCGCTCAAGGCGACGGCATTCTTTGTAATATTTTATTTTATATTGTTGTGAGGACAGCGGGGGTCGGGTGATCTATTTTGCCAGCTGACATGCTGTGGGTGAAAGGAGACGAAGGACTGTCATCAGGGGAGGAGAGACGCCAAGGACAGCGGTGGCAGACAGGTGAAGGAAAACGGGAAACTGGGGAGAGTAAGAGGGACCCGTGATGCGGAAAAAAAAATACGGACAATAACCATTTTTTTATGGACAAGGATCGCCCAGGGGGAGAGAGGATCCCGCGTGGGGTTCACCAGGAGGAGTTTTTTGTTTGTTCGTCTGTTTGCCTGTTACTTTTTGATCGGGACTGAAGGGACATTTATTTGTAAATATGGGTCGGATTACAGCGTTATTTGGGATGTAAGAAAATATGATTTTGAGTTAATAAACCGGAAACAGTCTCATTTCAAGTGTCTGTGGTCTGTATTATGCAACAAAGGTAAATAGAGTACAACACGGGAGAGTCCCTGCTTAATAGTAACACTCCGTTTACTTTAGGCAGACTGTTAAAACGTTTATCCATATGTCCATTTGTAAAAATGATGCCAAAAATGTAGCAGATGCAGATCAACACTAGCATTCCTGTGGTCGCCGGTTCGAATCCAAGCTGTGGTCCAAAGTAAAATCCTAAAAGTGTCAATTTGAGTTTCTGCATCCTGAAATACGTACATATATTAGAGATGTTTCCACAACTTTCCTTTCTTTTTTCATTTTTCCCTTTTTCCCCTCTTTTTCCTCTTCTTTTCTCTTCTTTTCTTTTCCCCCCTTCTCCCCCCTTCTTCCCCATCTTAGACGGACGAATGTTCCCCAGCTTCTGTGGGTGAAAGGAGACGAAGGACTGTCATCAGGGGAGGAGAGACGCCAAGGACAGCGGTGGCAGACAGGTGAAGGAAAACGGGAAACTGGGGAGAGTAAGAGGGACCCGTGATGCGAAAAAAAAAATACGGACAATAACCATTTTTTTATGGACAAGGATCGCCCAGGGGGAGAGAGGATCCCGCGTGGGGTTCACCAGGAGGAGTTTTTTGTTGGTTCGTCTGTTTGCCTGTTACTTTTTGATCGGGACTGAAGGGACATTTATTTGTAAATATGGGTCGGATTACAGCGTTATTTGGGATGTAAGAAAATATGATTTTGAGTTAATAAACCGGAAACAGTCTCATTTCAAGTGTCTGTGGTCTGTATTATGCAACAAAGGTAAATAGAGTACAACACAGGAGAGTCCCTGCTTAATAGTAACACTCCGTTTACTTTAGGCAGACTGTTAAAACGTTTATCCATATGTCCATTTGTAAAAATGATGCCAAAAATGTAGCAGATGCAGATCAACACTAGCATTCCTGTGGTCGCCGGTTCGAATCCAAGCTGTGGTCCAAAGTAAAATCCTAAAAGTGTCAATTTGAGTTTCTGCATCCTGAAATACGTACATATATTAGAGATGTTTCCACAACTTTCCTTTCTTTTTTCATTTTTCCCTTTTTCCCCTCTTTTTCCTCTTCTTTTCTCTTCTTTTCTTTTCCCCCCTTCTCCCCCCTTCTTCCCCATCTTAGACGGACGAATGTTCCCCAGCTTGAACGCCAGCTGGCGAAGGATCGTCCGTACAATGTTGGAAAATGTTGGACACAAGAGCCAATCACAAGCCTTCAATTGCTGGAGCAAGGTTAAATAAGAAATGTATTCTAAAGATGAGATGGTAATGTCAGAATCAGAATGGTGAATTGATAATTCATGGGAAAGTTTAGGAATATAAGAAAAACACAGTTCTACATTCATGTCATAGGGCATTTGTCATATAGCATAGTAATGCAAAGAAATGATAAGTCACTGGAGTGTGTTTAATAAATTCATTGTATGCAGTGCAACGAAGCAATGAGCATCACGTCTCTGTGTCTCTCCTCTTTCTTACTGTTTAACAGGAATTAGACACAGGCATAATTAGCAACTGTCAACATGGTCTGAGCCTCGGACCTGTAACATACACACTGAGTTTTGAAGGTCTTAACCACTAGTCTTAAGTTGGAATGTTTACGACGTGTGAAAAATTGTAATTCACGTGTGTTATTACCCATAGACTCCCATGTTAAAATGTCCAACTTCACAGCAGAAATGAACATGTTTACAGCCTGGTACAAAAAAAACATTCTGGTCTCAAATGATAGGTTCTCTTCTAGTGTCAATTGTATGGGGGTGAATTTTTTTTTACAACTCACTCGTTTTAATTCAGTCAGCTTTATTGTCAAATCTGCTATATGTGCTGGACATACAGAGAATCGAAATTGCGTTACTCTTCACTCCATATATAACATATAACTAAAAACTTAAGATAAATATAAAGTGTAAAGAAAATGTACCTACAATGAGGCACACACAAAATACAAGGCACAAAATGAAGGCACAATGCAGTGAGAGTGCAAAAGATGTATAGTGCAAGACAGTGCAGTTGGCATAATGTAAACAGTCCAGGAATGGTTTAAGTTATAGCAGCTTATATGAGACTGGATGACATGACTAGGGTGCAAGAGAATGCACAGGGTAAAGTGGCTGGTACATAGAGTTCCTAACTTGGGGGGTTCTTTTGTAGAGGGAAGGGGGAGAGAGTGGGGCACAGCAGGGAGAGAGTTCAGCTTCCTGACAGCCTGGTGGATGAAGCTGTCCCTCAGTCTGCTGGTCCTGGCCGGAGGCTGCGCAGTCTCTTTCCTGATGGCAGCAGACTAAAGAAGCGGTGTGAAGGGTGGGTGGGGTCTCCTGTGATGCGGAGAGCCTTTCGGATGAGACGGCTGTGGTAGAGGTCTTGGAGGGAGGGCAGAGGGACGCTGATGATCCTCTCAGCTGCTCTCACTATGCAATGAAGCGTCTTCCTGCAGGTGGCAGTCACCACACAGTGATGCAGCTGGACAGGATGCTCTCAACAGCCCCTCTGTAGAAGGTGCACAGGATGGAGGGAGGGGCTCTGGCTCTTTTGAGCTTGCGGAGGAAGTAGAGGCACTGCTGTGCCTTCTTGGTCAGGGATGCAGTGTTGTTAGTCCAGGAGAGGTCCTCAGTGATGTGCACACCCAGGAACTTGGTGCTGCTCACCTGCTCCACAGCAGCACCGTCGATGGTCAGAGGGATGTGCTGACTGTGTGCTCTCCTGTAGTCCACAACCATCTCCTTTGTCTTCTCCACATTCAGGGAGAGGTTGTGGTCTCTGCACCACTCGGCCAGAAGGTGCACCTCATTCCTGTAGTTAGACCCACCACAGTTGTGTCGTCCGCAAACTTCACAAAGATGTTGGAGTTGTGTGTTGGCATGCAGTCATGGGTCAGCAGAGTGAAGAGGAGGGGGCTCAGCACACATCCTTGGGGAGCCCCGGTGTTAATTGTGATGGTGCTGGATGTGTTTCTGCCGACCCGCACTGTCTGAGGTCTCCCGGTGAGGAAGTCCAGCAGCCAGTTGCACAGCAAGGAGTTCAGCCCCAGCTGGTCCAGTTTGTTGATGAGCTGCTGTGGGATTGACTTAAAATTACACATAATTATGAGCGTTGGCGCTTGAGCGACAGACGGTTGCCATATCACAGCACAAGTTTCCTGCTTCCACGATCGCCCACCCCCCTAAACTCCGCTAGTGCTACCCCTCTTTGTCCGTATTTTGAGTTTTGGCGGACGCAACGCTGCCAACATGGTGGCGATCAGAGTGTCCCGGTGTTGGAATCAATGTACATAAGTTATCCTACTTTTACTTCATTCTTTATGAGTTTATATGAGTTACATCTTACTCTTTATGTGTGCATAATGATTTAAGTATCTTACTGTGTGTAGTATCATTTAACCTGTTGATTTATGCTTCTATTTGAGTTAACCTAAATCACATGAGTGTTTTCTATTTGAGTTAACCTAAATCACATGAGTGTTTATGTTTGAAGGTATGCTTACTTTAGTTGAACCTTGACATTCACATAGAATGTTTATACATGAACCCTTTTTCCCTTAGTAAACTATGTATTAGGGCGTTCCCAACTAATAAAAGGCTTGGAGAACCCAGAGCTGCTTCAGAGTGGCGTGGGAGATTGTAACTGAGCAGTCTCTGGTCACTCTCCTTGCAAGTAAAAAGATATCTAACTCTCTGTGTCTCTTTTGTGCAGGTTGTGTAATACAAATGTTTGGGGTTTGAACCTAACATTTAATTGGTCCTTCGAGCCGGATTCCAAGATACCTGACGATCCCAGCGAACGAGGTGAGATCCAGAGAAAGACAGTGGCCACTGCTTGAGACCCTTTCCGGGACTGGTCCCTCCCTCGTGGGCTGGGGTCCGATGGTTGACGGAAAGTCCAGGAGACACAGACGAGTGTGAGTATAGATTTCCTTAAAAAGGGGGAATGTGTGAAAGACGCGCACAGTAAAAGATAAGAAGTACAAGAGGATGGTGAAATCCTCTGTGTGTTGACAAGAGGATGGTGAACTCCTCTGTGTGTTGAAGAAGTGAAAAAGTGAATAAAACCCTGACAATTCTAGACTCTATCAGGTCAAGTAAAAAAGTCCGCAGGAGGGTAGACTCCCCTAGTTTAAAACGACTAGTTAAATTCTACGTAGGACAGCGGAACCTGTTTGGCAACTGTGTTAAAATTAAAAGTAAAAGTGAAGTGCACGTTCGAACAAAAAGGTGTGAAAGTGAATGTGTGAATGGAAACATAATTACCACTAGGTAATTATATTTCATATAAAACAACAAGACTCAAATGGTGAGCCTTTGTGGATGCATGTAGGCAAGAAAACTCCACCTGAAAAGGTTGAAGTGAGTTTTACCACAAAAGGTTATTGATTGCCATCTTGTTGAAAGAAATCCAGTGATAGAATACAGCAGGTATTAAGACCCACTGGATCCAACATCTAGATCAAAATGGGGAAGGGGCAAAGCAAAACCCGACAAAAGTTAATTGATGAGTTAACTTGTAAAGATTGGAAAATAGTTCAAAAGGCAGATGAAGCCGCGATAGAACCGTTAGGTTGTTGGATAAAAAAGTATAGTTTTAATGGTAAACTATCAACTACTAATGTAAAAGACCTACAACTCAAAATTAGGCTCAAATGTAAAGATGATAAAAATAAATTGAAAAAAGAAGGTTATGAACACACGCAGGTCTGGATCAAAATAGCAGGACAGCGTGAGGAGGGTGAGAAGAAGGCGAGACGGGAGAGGGATGAGAAAAAGAGAAAAGGGACAGCAGGCAGTGACAGTGTAGGAGAGAAACAGACATTGCTGTTTCACAGGAAGGAGGATGATGATTTTTTTGGGCCATATGCTGGGGTTAGACAGCTGTTGCAACAACAGGCTGAAGTCTCCGCTCCAGACACACACATAGCAGGGGGGCCACCAGGGGGGCCGCCCAAATACACACCTCTTGTAAATGAAATTTCACAGCCCAGCTACGCACCTCCTGTATTTGAAACTCCACACACAATGCTAACCCGTTCACAAGGCAGTGTAGGAGACTGGTCAAAAAGCTTAACAACCGGAATAGAAAATATGTTTTCTCCGAAACCAAAAATACCTGATTTCTCACAAGAGAGAGAAGACACAGATGTTTTCCCTCTAATAGAATTACCTAATCCACGCGCAGGCCAGGAGGGTGAGAGAGAGGTAATTAGAGTATTCAGAACTTGGACTCAAAGTGATGTTAAAAAAGCAGTTGAGGGGATTCCGCACCCTAAGGAGGATGTTGAGGGATGCATCACACAAATGGAAAATCTGCGACAATCATATCATTTAAATGGAGCAGAAGTTCAGCAAATTTGGATGACCTTGACAGGTCCTGACTGGTTTTATGTAAAAGGAAATTATTCCCCTACTGATGCACAAAACCAGATTCATCCTCCTGAGAGTGGGGAATTAAATGGAAATGTGAATCCGCTTTTAGACCGGATCAGAAACAGATATAGAAGGAGAGCAAATTACACTGAAATTGGAAGGTGTAAACAAAAGCCAGAGGAGCCGTTTGAGGAGTACAGAGTAAGGATGGAGAAAATTTTTAGAGCGCACAGTGGTCTAGAGATGAATGACGCTGATGATGGAGCTTATAAACAACAGCTAAAAAACGCTTTACACTCAGGCTCACTACCAGAGATTAGTGGGTGGGTAAGTCGTCATTATATAGGCATGAGCGGGGGAACACTCGCAGAGTATGTAAATCATGCCCTGCATGCGGAGAAAGTCATTAGCAGCAAAAAAGGAAAAAAGGAGTTGGTTTTCTATCAGGAAGAAGAAGAGCCAGCTGTGTTTTATCAACAAGCCAGAGGTCGAGGTCGCGGACGCGGTAGGGCCAGAGGCAGAGGAGGTTTTAGGTCACGCTCAACTGATAACCCCAGAGCGTGCTGGTCATGCGGAAAGGAAGGCCACATAGCGAGAGATTGCAGAAGCAATCCCTCCCCCCACAGTCACGGGACAGCATGACTAGAACATACACAGTTAGAAGGAGAACCTGAGGGAGAGGTTGATGAAGGAGAGGAAGTGTTAAATCTAGAGGATTTGTTTTTTTTGAGGAAAAAATAAGGCCAGAGATCACTATAATGGTACAAGGCACTCCAGTTAAATTTCTTTGTGACACTGGAGCGTGCAGGACCACAATTAGAGAAAAGCTACCGCACCTTTCATTGGGCCCTAATTATTCTACTGTACGATCAGCACAAGGTGCTATTAAAATGGTTCAAGAAACAGAACCTATATGGCTTAGAGACCCGAAAGGAAAATCATGTCAGCTATCAGTTTTGTGGCTGCCAGAATGTCCAGTAAATTTGCTTGGAAGAGATGCCTTAGTTTCTCTAGGCCTAGCCATTGTACCAACATCTGAAGGATTAAAAATGATCAGACAGAAACCAGATGAAGTATATGTAGTGCAAGGGACAGGGAAACCTAATTACTACTATACACTTGACGTTCCTAACAGGCAACCCATTTCTATGGGAGATTCTCTTATGAATGAAGGGAAAGGAGCGGTGAGGCAGGTTCAGGATCAAATGTCACCAAATGATTTGCATATCACCATGTGGTACACTGACCACGTTGATCCTAAGTATAAAGAACGTTTGGATAAAGTCACACCTGCTAAAGTGACAGTGACATACTTGTATTCTGATGGTATAGCAAATGCTGCAGCTGCAGTCACTGTACCAGATCAAGTTAAAACTTTGTACAGACAACACTGGAACCATATGCACATCTCTCTATGTAAACACACACATGCTAGATGGAGAGATCTCGGACAGCTAGTGAATAGAGGAGAGAAAGCTTGTGATTGGACAGCAACAGGTGTAAACACCTGGTATAGTGATTCAACTGAACTGACCAGAAAAGCATTATTCTGGACTGTAACTGTCCAAGCAGGAGTACATTTGGCTGAAACTGAAAAGTGATACATTTTCTTCACTGATGAGCAGGAGAATTTATTGAAACAAGTTCCCTCTGAACTATGGTCACAAGGACCCACGGATGTAGGACTAGTGAAACGAGCACAACCGGTAATAATCAGGCCCAAAACAGAACATCGTCCTAGAATAAAACAGTATCCTTTAAAGCCTGATGCAATGGAAGGAATAGAACCGGTAATTGAGGATTTAAAGAAAGCAGGTGTATTGATAGAATGCGCAGACTCCCCAGTGAACACGCCTATTTTTCCAGTGAAAAAGGCGCCTCCATCTACAGGGTGGAGGATGGTTCAGGATTTGATAGCAGTGAATAATGCAGTAATTCAGAGGTCTCCATGCGTAGCAGACCCACATACACTATTAAATTCACTGAATCCAAAAGCTAAATATTTTACTGTGATAGACATAAGCAATGCATTCTTTTCGGTACCAGTGCATAAAGATAGCCAATTCTGGTTTGCATTTACTTTCAAAGGGAAAAGATACACATACACCAGGTTGCCTCAAGGTTATTGTGAAAGTCCAACTATTTATTCACACGTAATTGCTTCTAGTCTTTCCACTTTTGAACCTCCAAGTAAGAGTCAATTGCTTACTTATGTAGATGACATTCTCGTGGCGTCAGAAACAGAGGCAGGCTGTAAAACGGACACGATTGCATTGTTAAAACATTTGGCACAAGAGGGCCATAAAGTAAACAAAAGCAAACTACAGTTCTGTCAGGAAAAAGTAAAATATTTAGGACACCAGTTATGTACAGGGGGGAGAACAATACTGGAGGAGAGAAAAGCTGCAATTCTACAAGCACCGAAGCCACTAACAAAAAAGCAGATGATGTCATTTTTAGGTTTGACTAATTATTGCCGAAGTTGGGTGCCGAATTACGCAGAATTAACTGCACCATTACAGTCTTTGATGTATAAGGAAGAATTGAAAATGTCAGACAGCCTTAAGTGGACAATTGAAGCTGAAAATGCTCTGTGCAATTTAAAACAGGCCATGGTAAGCAGCTGCACATTGGCCTTACCAGACTACCAAAAGGAGTTTGTGCAAATGGTAGATTGTAAAGGATATTTCATGACCTCAGTTTTGACACAAATGCATGGAAATAAACTCAGGCCAATTGCCTACTACTCGACAAAGTTGGATGCTGTAGCATGCGCATTACCTCATTGCGTGAGAGCAGTGATCGCTGCGTCATTAGCTGTAATTTCAAGTGCAGACATTGTACTTTTTCATCCGTTACTTTTAAAAGTCCCTCATGCTGTGTCTGCCTTATTATTGCAAACCAAAATGACTTTTCTCTCCCCGGCCAGACACTTATCCTGCATGTCCATTTTACTCTCACAGCCACATCTAAAAATAGAACGGTGCACAGCACTTAACCCGGCTACACTCGTGCCCACGGAAGGGGAGGGGGAGCCTCATGACTGTGAATCTCTATCAGAACAGACAGCTAAGAGCAGAGCAGACTTAAAGGACATTCCTTTACAGCAGGGACACACACTGTTTGTTGACGGTTCTTCTAAAAAGGATGATAAAGGAAAAACAAAGACAGGCTATGCTGTCGTAACACAAGATAAGGTTTTGAGAGCAGAGGCACTCCCTCAACATTTTTCTGCACAAGCAGCAGAATTAGTAGCTCTCACTGAAGCTTGTAAATTAATGAAAGACAAAATAGCAACAATTTACACTGACAGCCAATACGCATATGCAACAACTCATACATTTGCGCAACATTGGAAAAATAGAGGCATGATAACATCTACAGGAAAACCAGTAACACATGCAAAACTTCTCTCAGAACTGCTACAGGCTATAAATTTGCCGAAACAATTAGCCATATGCAAATGTGCAGCACACACAAACGGGACTGATCCTATTTCTAGAGGAAATGCATTTGCAGACAAAACAGCAAAAGAAGCCGCGCAGGGTGAAATCCATGTTTTCAGTATGTCAGACACTAGCTTAAACCATGACATACTACGTGATATGCAACAACAATCACCCAACCAAGAGCTGGAACAGTGGAAACGAAAAGGGGGCACAACTAAAAGAGGGAATATACACATGACCAGAAAATAAACCAATCCTACCAAAAAATCTATATAAATGGGCCGCTATATGGAGCCATGGGCAAACACATGTCTCCACAGGGGGGATGTTGAGCTTGGTAGCCAGAAAGTACACAACATATGGATTCAATTCCTATTCAAAAAATTTTTGCAGAGCATGTTTGATATGTGCAAAACATAATGCTCAAGGCAATTTGAGACCAAAAAGAGGACAGTTTCCAAAACCTAATTATCCGTTCCAGCACATACACATGGATTTCATAGAACTAAACAAAAGTGAAGGTAAAAAATACTGTTTAGTCATAATTGATTCCTTTTCGAAATGGATTGAACTATTTCCTACTAAAAACCCAGACGCACTAACGGTAGCGAAAGCTTTGTGTAAAGACATTATTCCTCGCTATGGGATTCCAGAAAAAATCTACAGTGATAATGGTTCTCATTTTGTAAATCAACTAATCTCTAACATAGGCAAAATGTTTTGTATAGATCTAAAACACCATTGTGCTTATCATCCACAGAGCGCAGGTTTGGTAGAGAGAATGAATGGAACAATAAAAAATAGACTTAAGAAATGTATGGAAGAGACAAACAGACCATGGACTAAATGCTTAGATTTAGTAAAGTTGTACATAAACATTACAAGTACAAATGGACTAACACCTTATGAAATTCTGTTTGGCAGACCTTACAGATTGCCTTTCTTTCAAAATGTGTGGGAAACTGATGACGAAAGTACTTTAGCTGACTACATGAGAAAAATGCTGGAGCAACAAAAAGAGGTGTTTAATCAGACCGATAACGATGATACATCCTCTGTGTTCCCACAGGATGACCAGCTAGTAGAGCCAGGAGACTGGGTCCTGATAAAAAGTATAAAGAAGAAACATTGGCATTCACCTAAGTGGGAAGGCCCGTATCAGGTACTATTAACAACTGGCACAGCAGTGAAGGTTGCAGAAAGGAGTACTTGGGTTCATTTGTCTCATTGTAAGAAAATAATCAAACATGAGTAAAATAACTTTTATGATTATAGCGTATGCAGTTGCTGTCATCCTCTGTATTGTAGTGTTAGCGCTGCGGTATTTGGTGTAGATTAGTGACTTCTCAAAACAGGCACCTCCAGAGCAAAGGCCGACTACAAAGGGGGCCGTAACCATAGGTTGCTGTCGTCTCAAACTCGGTGAAGATTGTCCACCACTCTGGGCAGGTGATTTAGGAGGAGTCTTAGGAGTGTTGAAAAATGGTGTTGACCCCAGCACATAAGAGGATGGTAGCCGTAGCAGGAGTAATCGGACTTGTTGCTATAACTATAATCTTGTTATGGGAAAGATATGAGACACTATCAGCTAAGGAAAAGAGAGCGATCGACTTTGTTCCTGTACACCCATGCTCAGAAAAATATCAGCAACCTGACTTCAACCCAGAAGTAGTTTTGTGTTACAACTCTGTAGCTGTGAGCCAGACCATTGTTATTCCTAGCTCCGCCTTTCAGACTGCAGTTCATCGTTCACAGCCAAAAGACTATTTCCGACATACATAGACAGCATCGGAGTACCCAGGGGCGTCCCAGATGAGTATAAACTGGTAAACCAGGTTTCTGCAGGTTTTGAATCTGTTTTATGTTGGTGGTGCACTATTAATAAAAATGTAGACCGAATCAACTACATCCACTTTAATGTGCAGAAATTAGGAAACAAAACTGAAGAAGGTTTCTCCGCTATTCATGAGCAGCTTTCCGCTACCTCTTTAATGGCTTTCCAAAATCGTATTGCTGTTGATATGTTGTTGGCAGAGAAAGGTGGAGTCTGTTCCATCTTTGGGGACCAGTGCTGCACGTTCATTCCGAATAACACAGCAGCTGATGGCAGCCTTACCAGGGCTCTGGAAGGCTTAAAATCCCTTAACAGCAAGATGAAAGACCATTCTGGAGTGGACACATCGCTGTGGAACGGTTTTGGAGACATGTTTGGCAAGTATAAACAATTGGAGATGTCCATCATCATGTCTATCGCTGTATTTGCCGCTATTCTCACCTTATGTGGATGTTGTTGCATTCCCTGCATTAGAGCATTGTGCACTAGAATGATAACCACCGCCATAGCACCTGTTAGAGCAGAGATGCGGGAAGTGTATGCTCTGTTACCTTTTGTTGTAGAAAATCCACAGGAGAATGAGGATGACGATGACGAAGACATGGCTGTCTTCCTACCTGACTGAGATGATCCATCCCTCTGAGTGTACCATTTTATACTGCATGTATGAATTTGTGACCGAAAATCTTAACCAGACGTGGTCATTAAAGGATGTAACATAAAGCAGTAAAAGTGAATAAACAGGAGGGAAATGTTGGAATCAATGTACATAAGTTATCCTACTTTTACTTCATTCTTTATGAGTTTATATGAGTTACATCTTACTCTTTATGTGTGCATAATGATTTAAGTATCTTACTGTGTGTAGTATCATTTAACCTGTTGATTTATGCTTCTATTTGAGTTAACCTAAATCACATGAGTGTTTTCTATTTGAGTTAACCTAAATCACATGAGTGTTTATGTTTGAAGGTATGCTTACTTTAGTTGAACCTTGACATTCACATAGAATGTTTATACATGAACCCTTTTTCCCTTAGTAAACTATGTATTAGGGCGTTCCCAACTAATAAAAGGCTTGGAGAACCCAGAGCTGCTTCAGAGTGGCGTGGGAGATTGTAACTGAGCAGTCTCTGGTCACTCTCCTTGCAAGTAAAAAGATATCTAACTCTCTGTGTCTCTTTTGTGCAGGTTGTGTAATACAAATGTTTGGGGTTTGAACCTAACACCCGGAGCCCCCCACCGAGCTTCAAAGCGGCTCTTCAGAAACAAACGGGCGATGTCACAGAAGCTCTGTCCATAGTTTTTACTGTTGAACTTAAAACACAACACGACGAAGATGGGATTCGAACCCACGCATGCAGAGCACAATGGATTAGCAAACCATCTTTGAAGAAGAACTTGTTTCTGTCACAGCTTTTGCCTTAAACATAAGCATCTTGTTTGAAGACAAACTTTGACAAACATTGAAGGCCAGTGTTTGGAGTAGTTGTTTGGTTTCTCCATTGTACAGAACAGAGCATGCCTCACTGCACTGGACTGCATATATCCAGGGGTGGCAGTAAAAAAAGCAGCTTCCCTGAGGGAAAACTCAGTGATGCGGTAACCTCTGTTATGCTGACTTTTTTTAAAAAAAATACTTTAATAATCCCAGAAGGGAAATTGCTTAAGGCTGCTGCCAAGCAGTGTCATACAATGACCAGCACTGGAGGCAATATGGGTCAAGGACACACAACCCTGCTTTACCACTGAGCCACTGTTGATGTTAGCTTCCCTTCTGGACTGCTGACTTGCCAGAATACTGACTGTTACTCCTGAATTCTACGTAGAATTCCGGAATACTGATGACTATTCTGGAATGCTGCTGCTTATTCCGGATTTCTGCCTTTCATTCTAGGACAAACAAATGAACTGCTTTGTGGCTCTATGGCACAATGGATAGCGCATTGGCCTTCTAGTTAAACACAGGAGAAGTGATTCAAAGGTTGTGGGTTTGAGACCCACCAGAGTCAAAGTGCCTTTTAACTTCCTGTGGCACCGTCCTTCAGGGTGGATACAGCTCCTGTCCTGAGAGCTAGAAAAAAGGACTGCACTCAGACATCCCGGAAAACAGCGTCGCTGCCCCCGGATTTGTGACTGTACAGGTGGACAGAGATGTGACTGGTGTGAGCTTTTGCTTGGCACAGAGGAAGCTAATAAACTGAAAGTTGTACCTTTTTCAAATGACATGGTGAGGAGGAGAACAGAAGATCTCTCAGCTGACATTCAGGCACAGCTGCTGGATAGACTGCGATCATGTAAGAAATTTTCCTTTCAGTTGGATGAATCGACAGAGCAGAGCATCTCCAGTGCTGCTCAGTTGATAGTTTTGGTGTGCTATCCCTGGAAAGGAGATATTTTGGAAGACTTTCTGTTCTGCAAGTTATTGCGCAGATAGAGGCACTGCTGGATCACTCTGAGGTGCGATGGCTGTCGCAATGGCTGCAGCACAGAGCTCAAACTGTACCGACCAGCTCAGAGGAGAAGAAGAAGGAGCAACATCACATCAGGAAGGCCCTGCAAACCTGTGGCTATCCCAGCTGGGCTCTCATCAAAGCCACAAAAACAAGACCCACAGACAACAAGACAAAGACAACAACTGGCTGAGGAAGAACATTGTCACTGCAGAACTGAAGAAGCTACGGGGGAGTGTTGGTCCCACTTAAGATTCAAATGTGCTCCCTTTCGGCCCTCTAAACGAACGCAGATAGATGACTCAGGATTTTTTGCTCTATTTAACCCTAACTCTATTTTCCCTGAATGTGCAGTAATTTAACCAGAAAGCCGACATTCTGCTTCAAGTGAAAACTACCCAGAATTCAGTGCAGTGGAGGAGTCTGAGAGCTCTAGTGGACCTGGTGTGAACAGAAAGAGGACTAAATTACATAAAACCAGTGACCTTGACATGATTTGAACATGCAACCTTCTGATCTGGTGTCGTGACCTTCCCTGGTCACCCCGGATTGTCAGATTCCGTCTCCTGTATTCAGAACATTGAGTGAAAGAAAATACCCTGGGTTTTGTAGTTTCACCTTTTGCAAAAGGGAGAACACCCAGTGAACACAGGCCTTTCAGTCTGCTTCACTCCCCTCCATAAGTGTTCTGCCCCTCCCCTGGACACAGGCTTGTTTTATTGAAAGTTGAGGTACATTTGCATAATAGATAAACCATTTGTCAAGACCCTCGTAGGTATTCCCATATTGGGACATGTTGCCCCTTTATCTCCACCTACTAATTATCATAATTGGTCTAACATATTTATGACTATGAAACCCTTTGTACCTTCTATGTTGGATGATTTATCTTAGTCCATGCCTCCTAGTGCTTCGGCCTTCACCGCATCAGAGAGTTCCTCCCTAACTCTCTGTAAGAGTTATAGATGTGTTTTTCTCTAAGTGTAAGCTTATATAATCAAATACATACATGGTCTGTATCATGTCATTGCGTAAATAACCTTGTATACTTCACAATTCCCCCTTTTGGACTCTACTAGAGTCCAACACCCAAAGAAAACCGTGACAAAGGTTATATGTATCAAACATATAAGTAAAAAATCATGAGCAATCAAACAGTAAACATGTGTTCAAAGCTAATAAAAAATTAGTGAAAAGTTAGTAATCATTCACCATGTCTCGTTTATCTGTCCTAAGCTTGCACCTGTAACAGTAAGGTTAACACAAGAAAAATCTCCAGAGGCCACATTTGTGGAAAACACAGGATGTTTCTCAGATAGCTTGGTGATGGGGAATATAACATCCCATTCCATGCATTTTTTAGGGGGAACCAAGCGAGTCATAACTGGTATAAAACAGTCAGTGGTCAGATAAGCTGACACCACCTATAACAAAGGTCTGGGTCCCAAGCAGACCACACAATCAACGTGTGATGCATTAGCTGACTATTCAGCTAATAAAAACCAATTATTCCTGTAGCAACCTGAAACCATTGATCAGTAGACAATCCTTCTGTTCCTGATACAATAACAACCCCTCCTGAATTAGCATTATTCTTACCTGTCACTAAGCTCCCCTGCACTGCTGAACTCTCTGGGATTGTGGAGGTGGTTGTATTAGGCAGACTATGTGTTCGCCAAAATCCCACCTTCCAACAGGGGTCATGACCTACAAACACAGCACAGACAAGGAACCATGTGCCATTCTGTGTTTCGGGAAGTATTAATGGAGTTAGTGCATGGATCAAATATTACAGTGTGTTGACCTATCTGTAACAACACATAGACCGTCAGGAGGAATAGAACCACAACCATGATTATAACCAATAGGATAATATAAAAGTAATATAAGTACAAGTAGAACAGTATAAAGATTAATATAAAAATTAATATGTAGTTTTACACCTCTGTCCAGGGAACTCGCAGTGTAACCAATAGATCAAAGAAATTATGAACAACCCTAATATGGTTATCCCAACAAGAAAACAAATACATGTTATACATCATAGTATGTGGGGGTATTTTAATCGGTCGGTCTTTCACCGTTCCCGCCCCCAGATACTCCTAACAGCTCAAATATAATGAAAATTGTCCTACAGTAAGAATGTTCAAAATTGTGTTTTATCAGTTCATGTATGTGTTCCTGTCCGTCTGCCTCATCGTCCAGCGCCCCGCCTGATTCTCTGGTCCTCTCGTCCTCAGGATGTGTCTTCTTTCTTCGGATCCCTGGGGTTAGACTACCCGGGATCCTGGATTCCTGTCAGGGGATTATTCTGCCCCTTTTGTGACAGGATCCGTATCTGAATCAGCCGATTCAGACTTCTGCGCCCTCAGATCAGCGTGGACGTCCTTTAGAGATCGTTGAGGCTCCTCTGCAGCTGCGCACTGGCTCCAGTGGAACCAGGTGTCCCCCTTTCCTCTCAGCCGAACTGCGTGTGAGGTGCGTTCCGTCACCTGATAGGGACCTGTCCACCTTGGCTCCGACCACTTCCTTTTGATGACCCTCAGGAGTACCCACTCGGCTAAATACTAACACCAAAGCTTTAAATTCATTATGGTTTATGTTAATATCATAATACATACTCTTTCAGTGATAGCCGGCCAGCTGGTCCAGGAAACTATCGACCTGTAAGAAGCTCATAAGGTATAGATTATATGGCGTTATTACCAGAACATCAATACAATAGATAATACTTGAACCCATATAAATTTGGTCTGTGCACAGATTTTAGCCAATTTTTGTTTTAGGTTTGATTCATCCTTTCCACCTTTCCTTGAGGCTGTGAATGATAAACAGTACCAAAAGCATGCTTCAGTCCCAACATAGCCTCCACCTGCTGGAGGTCTTTATTTTTGAAATATGTTCCATTGTCAGATCTGATTTTTTCAGGAAAACCATGTCTAGGAATGTAGGTGTTAATCAGAAATTTAATGACAGTTTGTCACTACACCCCACATGGCCTACCCCATGTGCTTCTTCCATGGCAGTTTGTCTCAATCCAGGTGGCAGTATGGGTCGTCCATCCTCCATACTCCTCCTGTGTCAGTTGCCCCCCTCGCTTTCCACAAAGTCTTTTCCTGTGGAGAGGCTTTGTTTTGTAGTTGTGTTAAGTCATTCCAGTCAACAGGGGGAGGTAAGTCCGTTTCTGAACACATCAAAATCATCTGTTCAACATAGCCTGTTGCCTGCTTTGCTGCCTGATCTGCTGCATTATTTCCTCTGGTGATCCTGTCAGCGCCTGTTCCATGACCTTTGCATTTTATTACAGCTACCTTGCTAGGCAACAACAGGACTTCTGCAAGTTCTCTCATTTCTGCCTCATGTTTTATGGGTTTGTTATCTGCAGTCAGAAATCCTACTCTCAGCCACTGGCCCAACTCCACATGTACTGCTCCTGCTGCATATGCTGAATCAGTGAAAACATTGATGTGTTGTCCTTCCCCTATTTTGAGTGCTTCAATCACTGCTCTCACCTCTGCTCTCTGTACTGACTGCTGTCCCTCCAGTCTTTCTGCTTTTAGCGTTCTCATCTCTTCCCGTGTGTCTTCAACAACTGCGTATGCCGCTCTGAGTCCTTCTGTGTCATGTCTGAAACAGCACCCGTCTGTGAACAGATTTCTAGCCTCTGTTAGTGGTGTGGCCTGTAAATCCATTCTGACTTTTTCTTCTCTGGTTACCCTCTCTGCACATGTATGTGGCTCTCCAGCTTCTATCTGCTCTGCCATGTTTATACCATCATGTGTGAAGGTAATATTTGGTGCTTCCAAAATCTTGCTCATTCTCCTTTGTCTCAGTGGGGTGAGTGTGAATGTCTCTGAGTTTACATATGCGACTACACTATGTGTTGTGAGTACGTACAGCTGTGTCCCATGACCATATGTTGTTTTCTGAATTAGCTTAGCTATTCCTGCTGCATGTTGTGTGCACTGAGTCTTTTTTTCCATGTACATCAGTATTACTCTCTCTCCCCCTTTTCTCTGGAACAGGATGCCGTTCGCACAGGTATCCGTTCCAGAGACATCTAAATAGAATGGTAAAGTGTAGTCTGGTGTGGCTAGTTCTGCTGCTGTAGCCAAAGATTGTTTCAGTTCAATGAAAGAGCGTTCAGCTTCCTGTGTCCAATTTAGGTGGGCTGTTAAATTACACATGCCATGTTCTCTAACTAGGTCTCTAAGTGGCTGTATGAGACCAGTGTAGTTTGCAACATAGTTTAAAAATATCTCTACATTCATGAGTCAGAGGAAGACAAAAGAAAGCATTAGCCAAATCTAATTCACAAAGGTTCAGATGTGTAAACCCGGAATGTCACAGGCTCACAGTTCACTAAGCCTACATCAGTGGGGCCCCCTGCCCATAAATGTGTCGGTAAGTCATTAGTCAAAGCCTGAGCAAGAGGGTGATCTGTTTTTCTCTTCCATGATATCTGGCAAACTGTTCGTGTGCTAATGTAACAGTGTTAGTAGCTGAAACATTTAGGTGTAGGTTGCCAATCTGTTTGAGCTATGGCACGTTTAACCATGCCACCTAATTCTTTTGCCTGATGTTTTGGATGTACAGCTAATGAGACGTGGGAATGCCCTTCGTCACTGATCATATACCAAGCCTGTTGTTCTAGTGTAAAATCCACACCAGCTGCTACACCCTCAGATGTCACAAAAATATCTCAGACTAAAATCAACCAGTTTTTCTCCTCTATGGAGCATGTGATGTTATCATGATACCAATCAGTTTGCCGCCTGTCATAAAACAAAGTCACATGAGGGGGGGTCAGGGGGAGTGACATATGGCTCGAGCTGGGCTATCCAGGGCTTCCACTGCAGGTAGGCAGAGAGGATTCCTGGTCGTGTGGCGTTTCTGCATGTAACAGACCCCAGTAGATGTCCGCACAAGGGTCAGCTACAGGTCTCACAAGATACTGTCCACCTGTGTCAGAGGCATTACAGTGGAACATGGTGCCGTCCGGCAGTGTCACTGTCAACCCGTCAGGGCTGCATAAAATAGATGCTCCAAGCTTAATCAGCAAGTCTCTCTCCAGTATATCCAGAGGCACTGTGAGTGAATATATAAAACAGTGTAACACAGTCTGATGTCCCAGCTAAGCAGTCATTGGAGTGGTTATAGGCAGAGTCTGTTTCTCCCCAGAGAAGCCCATCACTGTGATAGAGTCATTTGACAGTTTCTTAGAAGATGTATGAATCAGAGTAGAACAGGTGGCCCTGTGTCTACCAGAAAAGGCAGTGTCTCATCTTCTACTCGCATAGACAACATCGGATCTACCGTAACGATGTCATCAGAGCTGCTCTGTGGGGAGTGTCATTGTCGGGAGATGTTATCCCCTTCCTGTTCCCAGCCGGAAACAGAAAACTGCCCCTTCCATGGAGCTCCAGCAGGGCGGAAAGAAGCCCCTTATGGACCAAATGCTGCACGCCCTCGACTGTGCTGTCCCTCTCAGCTGTACTGCCCATAAGTATGGAC